>NW_016805589.1:1030302-1075455 GCF_001698545.2 Rhinopithecus bieti
GGCCGGTTCCCTCCGCGGGGCCCCGGCCACTCCTTGTGCAAGCGCAGGCCTCCAAAGGGTTTGGGCTCCTTGCCTAACCGCCGCGCTTATCTCCGAGTCTGCCCCCAGTGTGCCCTCTCGCAGGCCGAGAAAGGACCAGAACACGTTGGGACCAAGACAACCTCAGGGAGAGGGACAAAGAGGCAGACTGAGACCGGGACGGAGATTGGGACGGAGGTAGAAACTGAGAGTGCCAGGGAAGGTTTTGCATCCTCTCCGCTGCACTCATGCCCTCCAGTCCTGCCAAAAGTGTGGAGGAAAGGTCGAACCATAAGCCCTCAGGGCACCTCTCCTACGCCCAGCAGGGTGCTGGACCCTGGCAACCAGTTTAGTGGGGGGACGGAAGCTGGACATCCAGAATTCATGGGGAACCACAACCTTCCAAGTTGCCCAGAGACTTGGCCTGGGCAACAAGTGCAGAGGCCCAGCAGAGGGGTCCCCGTCTGTTTCTCCCCACTTCCATTCCTAAGGGCCCGGCCTCGGTTCCTCCGAGGGATGACGGTCCGCAAGGCAACATCCCTACATCCAAACCAAGGTTTGGGGCTGCCGTTTTGAGACAGGCTGACGCCCTGCAAGCGCAGTGACCAAGCAAACCGCTGTTTCATTCGTGGGAGAAGCCGCCCCTTTTCCCCACTCTCCCACCCTAAAATTTCAGGGGGTATGCCGAGGACACCTGGGGAGGAATGGCTCCTCTTTCCTTCCCTAGTCTTGCCGGAACCCCAGTCCTGGAGCCTGTCTCCCAGGGGCGGAGGCACTTCCCTCTCTGAGCAGGGCCAGTGTTTGGCTGTGTGTGTGTGTGTGTGTGTGTGTGTGTGTGTGTGTGTGTTGGGGGGGGCGCTGGCCGGCTGTGTTTTCCTGTTTGTATGAGAGGAAGTTGGCTGTGAGTCAGCAGACACAGGAACTGTCAGTAGCTAGGGGAAGACCCCTGCCTCAGGGGAGTGGGAGGGAGCGGTTCCCACCTCTTCCAGCTGCCCGAGCTAGGGGAGGGACTGTCATCTTCAGCCTCCTGGAGCCCCACTTTCCTGACCTTCCCTTTGAGAAAGAGAATGATAGTAATAATTAATAATTGCAGTGGCTATAATAAGGGCTACCAATTATTGAGAGCTGACCGTGCTCCAGGCTCTATGTAAACATTGCTTTGCAAACTTTAATTAATCCTCACAAATATCCCTATAAATAAGAAATTTTATCACCTCTATTTTACCTATAAGGAGACAGGGAGCATTAAATAACTTGCTCAAGACCCTGCAGTTAGAAAATAGCCAACTCTCCAAGTCTACATCTATAACTACTATGCTCACCTTACCGCCCTGGACAGGACCGCTGCACCACGTCCTTTTATCTGGATGGGCAACTATGGTGGCAGTGAGAATGCTCCTCACAGACCTTACACTGTGAGTAGTGAAATTAACCAGTGACCCCAGCTGTTTCTCTCTGAAATCTAAGGCCAGCTTCCCACTGGGCTGCTCCCAGCCAGTGACAGAGCTCAGCAGAAATCCTAAGGTAGACTCATTCCTGGGAGTTTTGAGGAATGGGTGCCGGGGGGTCTGGGTCAGGGGCTAGATGCAAAAGTTCTTAACCTTTTTGTGCCATGTTCCCCTTTGGCAATCTGGTAAAGTATGTGGCCTTATCTCAGAATAATATTTTAAAATGCATAAAATAAAATATATAAGATTATGAAGGAAACCAATTATGTTGTAATACAGGTATAAAACCAATGTGATATAGTAATATATGTGCTTCTTTATTAATGCTTTAAATAAGATCTAGTGGTAGGTTGATACCTCACATAATTTTGACGCAGTGATGAGCATAAATGGTATTTCAAAAGATCTGCAATACTGTAATATGATATAAAAATATATGTGATTTCTACTGGTGACAAAGCCATAGTTATGGCTAAAATGACTGGTTTGTTGCTATTGTCATAATTGGTGGAAATGTTAAATTTCAGCTAGAGATTAGTGAAAGTAATATTCTTTTCCCATCCAAGTCCACTGACTCCAAGTTAAGGACACTAATGCCAGATGATGGGGCAGAGCCACAGAGAGGGAGACCTGGCTTCCTCCCTCAGACCCCACTTCCCTTCTTTGGCTCAATGATATGGGGTGGGTGGAGGCTTCTGGGCCCTGGCTTGTGTCTTCCTTCTCTATCTCCCTGGCTCTCCTTCTTAGTTTCTATTCTCTTCTCTCTGCCTCTATCTCTATTGCTCTGTCTCTCTTCCTATTTCTGTCTCTCTATTTCTTTTCCTGTCTTCCCCTGAATGTACTTCTATCTTTCTTCACTCTCTGAATCTCTTTGTGATGTCCGCTGTGTCTGTCTCCCTTTCTGTCTCTGCCTGTGTCTGTCTGTCCCTCTGTCTGTGTCTGTCTTTCTCTGTCTTCATAATCTGTTTCTGAAAGTATAGGACAGACTCAAGGGGATCTCTGTAGCCTGGCCGCAGTGGAGCAAAGAGAATCCATTGCTTCTGGGGTCCCTGGGAGCTAGACGAGGGGGTGATCCTGGGTCTTAGGCTCTGGACTGGGAAGCACAGGTTTCTTCTTCCCCATCCTGTCTTTCTTTCTCTTTTTTTTTTTTTCTTTTTTCTTTTTTTTCCAGAGATGAAGCCTTGCTCTGTCACCCAGGCTGGAGTGCAGTGGTATAATCTCGGCTCACTGCAACCTCCGCCTCCTGGGTTCAAGCAATTCTCCCGCCTCAGCCTCCAGAGTAGCTGGGACTATAGGCACCCGCCACCACACCCAACTAATTTTTGTATTTTTTAGTAGAGATGGGGTTTCACTGTGTTGGCTAGGCTGGTTTCGAACTCCTGACCTCAAGTGATCCTCCTGCCTCGGCTTCCCAGAGTGCTGGGATTATAGGTGTAAGCCACCCCGCCCCGCCTCCTCTCTTTCATTCTTAGCCTTTGCAAGGGCAGAAACAGGCTGCAGGAGATAGAGACAATCCAGGCCCCAGAAGACAATGGCTAAGGTATCTGTGACCCTGAATGTGGATATAGTGAGATCTTTGCCCAGACTCCTCTCTGTGGAGCTGTAACCCAGGGGTCCAGGTGTCATGGCTTTCCTCTGCTCTCCTCCATACCCTGGGGGAGCACTAACCCAGTGTCACGTGAGGGCACAGGGATTCATGAACCTGGCGGAGTAAGTCTGTAGCAGATGTGAGGCCTGGCCCCCAGGAGATGTGCAAAATGAAGGTCTGTGAGCTCAAGGAAGGAAAGTATGGATTTCTGGGGCTTAATCTTTGAATACTCAAAAATGGGGTAGAACACCAGGTCAGCCATTCACTCGGAGGGATATACACCTTCAAGATGATTTGGGTCAGGGAGGGCTGTTGGCCTGAGAAATCAGGAAAGGAGAGAAGTCACGAGTGTCCTGAAAGAGCTGAGCATCCTAAGATAAGAGGCAGATGGGAAATGGTAGTGTGAGAGATAGTTCATAGGAATGGGATTGAGGCTGAGTAGCAGGGGTGGCTAGTGCCCCTTGGAGGGCTTCCTCCCTAGGAGGCTATCTTGAGTCCCTGCTTCCTAATCAGACCTCTCTCACCCTCACTGTCCAAAGAGTCTGCTTACAGCAAGATTAGCAGTGCCAGGCTCGGCAAGGGAACTCACTTTACTCCAGAGCTAGCCATGCCTGGCAATCTAGGCTGAGCTGCTTTTACCTTTTGGGGTACCTTCTGTGGCTCCCTCAGAGCTTCATGGACAAAGGGTACTAGGAAGGGACTCTCTCCAATCCTAAATCCTGAGACCCCACAGACTCAGTTCACCCTGTCTAGAGAGACTGCATTATTGACCATCATCAACTGATTTACCTGCTCTGATGTAACCCAAATATAAGCCACAGGGCTCACATGACCCATGGAAACCAAAGAGAGCAAAGAGGTTCTCCAATACTTCATCTCTCAGAAGACCTGAAAACCTGTGGCAACACTTCTGTGTTGCTCACAAATCTTTTGGCTGTTTTTTGTTTGTTTGTTTGTTTGTTTGTTTGACAATGTCTCACTCTGTCACCCAGGTTGGAGTGCAGTGGGGCTCAAGTGATCCTCCTACCTCAGCCTCCCAAGTAGCTGGGAATAGAGTCACATGCCACTGGGCTCGGCTAATTTTTGTATTTTTTTGTAGAGACAGGGTTTTGTCATGTTGCCCAGACTGATCTCAAACTCATGAGCTCAAGCCATCCACCTGCCTCCTGCCTTAGCCTCCCAAAGTACTGGGATTACAGGTGTGTGCCACCATGCCCAGCCCACAAATCTTGATTATCTGGGACTTCGCACTCCTCAATACTTTATCTCTCTTAAGTTCTTCCCAGAAGCAGCCCTAGTTTTCTCTTTCCCATGCTTTTTATTGTTCAATTTTGCCTCTGTAGGATTTTGCATGGAGGGAGGAATAGGAAGAAACATGACATTACTAATTTTTTTTTTTTTTTTTGAGACAAAGTCTCCTTCTGTTGCCCAGGCTGGAATGCGGTGCGGTGATCTCGGCTCACTGCAACCTCCGCTTCCTGGGTTCAAGCGATTCTCGTGCCTCAGCCTCCCGAGTAGCTGGGATTACAGGCACCCACTACCACGCCCGGCTAATTTTTGTATTTTAGTAGAGACAGGGTTTCACCATGTTGTCCAGGCTGGTCTCAAACTCCTGACCTCAGGTGATCCGCCCACCTCAGCCTCCCAAAGTGCTGGGATTACAGGCATTAGCCACCGTGCCCGGCTGACATTAGTAAATCTTAAATCTTAATCTTAACACACGGGACAAAAGGGACACTAGTGAGCAGAGGAAGGGGAAGAACCAAGCAATGAGGAGATGTGGAAGGGAATTCTTCAATAGCCCCTTCCATGTCTCGATTTGTTCCCCACTCAAATGATAAACTATTAAGCCACAATCACTTTGGAGGCCACTTTGTTCACCAAAAGTGGATGGTATGCAGTAATTAAGAACAAGGTCTCTCAGCTAGGCACTGTGGCTCACACCTGTAATCCCAGCATTTTGGGCGGCCAAGGCAGGAGGATTGTTTGAGAGTAGGAGTTTGAGACCAGCCTGGGCAACACAGCAAGACCTAGTCTCTACTAAAAATTTTAAAATTAGCCAAATGCAGTAGTGTGCACCTGTAGTCCCAGCTACTCAGGAGGTGGAGGTGGGAGGATTGCTTGAGCCCAGGAGGTGGGGATTGCAGTGAGCCGAGATCGAACCACTGCACTCCAGCTTGGGTGACACAGTGAGGCCTGTCTCTAAAAATGAAACAAAACAAAACAAATACCACCACCAGCAATAAAAACTAAAGCAAAAAATCAACAAAAAAGCATAGTCTCTAAAATAAAGCCCTGATGCCACCTCTACCAGCTGTATGACCTGAGCAGATTATTTGTGTCTATTTGGCCCTCTGTGCCTCAGTTTCTTTTTCTGAAAAAAGGAGAGAGAATAGTGCCTGACAGCGTTGTAAAGATTAATCTGTGGAAATATATGGGTAATATGTGGAAAGGACCTGGCACACAGTGAGTGCTCAAAGTGTTTCCCGTTACTTGTTCCTATTTTTGCCAGTCACTTCCACGATAACTCTGGAATGCACCCAGCTTGCCTATTTTTCCATCACTCTGGCATATCCCGTTACCTATTTTGATCAATCAGCCTGTGTCATCCTATTGCCAAATTAGGCCACATTGCACCCCTTGTATTTTCCCCAAGGTCCCCAGCTGTCATCTTGTCCGTTCCATCACTTTTGTTACTCAATTTCCTGTCACCCCTGCAACTCCCAATCGCTTCCATGGTCTCTAGTGGCCTCCAGGTCACACTCTTTTCCTGCCCTTTCCCTCTGGATGATAGAAGGCGCAGCCATCACCCACATTTGGTCCTGATGAGATGGGACAGGGCCTGGGGGAATGCCAAGGAGTGTGCTTCTTTTTATTTATTTATTTATTTAGACAGAGTCTCCCTCTGTCGCCCAGGCTGGAGTGGAGTGGTACGATCTCGTATCACTGTAACCTCCACCTCCCAGATTCAAGCGATTCTTCTGTCTCAGCCTCCCTAGTAGCTGGAATTACAGGCACCCACCACCACACCCAGCTGATTTTTGTATTTTTTTTTAGTAGAGATGGAGTTTCGCCATGTTGGCGGGGCTGGTCTTGAACTCCTGACCTCAGGTGATCTGCCCGCCTTGGCCTCCCACAGTGCTGGGATTACAGGCATGAGCCACTGCGCCCGGCCGAGCATGTTTCTTACAGGAAGGAAGATTTCCATTCAATCCCTTCATTTTCTTCTCATGTTTTTATTAATCATCTTTTCTGGACCAACTACTGCTCAAGGGTTTAGAGATGCAACGACATGCACAGCAGACTTCGGGGAGCATGACCTGCTCAAGAAGTGAGATATTCATCAAACAACCCCAAATAATTACAAACCAAGATGAATTTTCTGAAGGGAAGCCCTATAAAAGCATAACACAGAGGCAGCTGACCTCTGTCATCTGGGAGGCTTCTCCAGGGAACTCTGCTGAAGTTGAGATCTCAGAAAGATGGGTAGGAGTTAAGTGAGGTGGGAGGGAGTGTTCTAGGCAGAAGAACCATGAGTGCAAAGGCCCTGAGGTAGGAGTCAGCCTGGTGAGTAAGGGAGATAAATCAAAGAGAGAGGGAGCTTGGGACCAGCTGAGACTGAAGGGATCTCAGGGGCCAGGCCATGCAGGCCCTTGGAGGTCTTGTGTGGGATTTGGTCTCCATGCCAAGAGCCACGGGGAGCCAGGGAAGAGTTTAAGCATGGGGTGATAGACTCATGAATTTAGGTTTGAATTTTAGGAAGATGGCTGCATGGAGACTGGTTAGGGTCAGCACAGCCCTCCTTCCCCTAATTCCTCTGGCCTGAGGGCTGTGCCATTTCCCCCTAGACTCCAGAGCTACCCTCCAGCGAGCCCCTTCCCACTGCCCTCCTCACATTTTTGTGAGGATGAAGTCATCATTGAGGAGGGGAGGGAGTTTCAGGCCTCTATGCCTTCTTTATCCTGGATTGCTGGGGCAGCCCTGGGGCCAGGGGGAGGGAAGGAACAAACACAGAACACCTCCCTTCTCCTGCATCCTCACTCCTATGACTGGGCCCTGTCTGCTTCCATCCTAGGCCATTGACATGAGCTGTAGTTACAAGATTTTTAGTGCAATTTTACTGCAAAATATTTTATAAAGGGCATCTAGTATTACAGCTACTACTAACTCCCCTCAGGGCTTGGGTAAGTCATCTCTCTTTGGGCCTCAGTTTCTCTATACATAAAATTAATGGCACTGCTGTTCGATAGAATTTCCTTCAATGATGGACTATGTTCTATATTTCTGCTGTCCAATATGGCAGCCAGTAGCCACATGTGGCCATTGAGAGGTTGAAATGAGATTGGTGAGCCAGAAGAGCTGAATATTTAATTTCATTTAATTGTAATTAATTTAAATAATAACCACTGGCTGCCAATATTGGACAGCACAGGCAGATCTTAAACTTTTTTGAGACTCTGATGACAGTTATGGATCTCTCCCTAAAAAAACACCCTGCACCTGACTATCAGAGATGGGGGCCCTTCCAATTCTATTTATGCATCCCAGGCAGGCAGAGCAGACGGTAGACTGCTGGGGCTCAGGTCCCTCCTCTCCTCTTCCCTTCCTTCTGCCTTGAAAATGCTGAAATAAGGCTTTGCCTAGAGGCAGGAAAATGACAGGGATGACTCCAGGAATCAGCAGACCTCTGTTTTAAGCTTCAGGTGCACCACTGCACACATCTAGAGAAAGACAGAAGAGTGAAAGCAGGGATAGGTGCAAGGAGAGTATTAGGGATATTTGGACATACTCAGTCTCTGCCCTACCTCCCTGCAAACCACCAAATTGCTGCTAGGCCAGTCCTTTTTTGGACACAAAACTCCATCAGAGTGTGAGGCTGTGTACTCTGGAGATGGGGATGTGTCCTGGGTATGCAGTATTTATGAACTGGAGCTTTGGGAGTGGCCAGAGCGGGGGCTATCTTAGTCCATTTGCATTGCTGTAACAAAATACTGGAGATTGGGTTATTTATTTTTTATTTATTTACTTTTTGAGACAGTCTCACTCTGTCACCCAGGCCAGAGTACAGTCGCGCTATCTCGGTTCACTACAACCTCCACTTCCCAGGTTCAAGAGGTTTTCCTGCCTCAGCCTCCCAAGTAGTTGGGATTACAGGCACGTGCCATCATGCTTGGCTAATTGTGTGCTTTTAGTAGAGATGGGGTTTCACCATGTTGGCCAGGCTGGCCTCGAACTCTTGACCTCAGGTGATCCACCTGCCTTGGTCTCCCAAAGTGCTGGGATTACAGGCATGAGCCACCGCGCCCTGCCAACCATCTACTTATTCTTGATGTTTTCACTGTCCAGAGCATCTGTGGGTCAGACACTGCCCCCACCTGGGAATATGGAGCCCTGAGGGTGTCAGGAGAACTCACTTCCTGCCTTGCATGGATGGGGGTGTCTACTCCACAGAGGGGAAAGGAAATATTGTTCTCCCTTCTCCCTTCTAGGATCTAATCATTCTCTCCCAGAAAACTCACCGCACAGACCCATTTACAGGGGGCAGTTTTCACTGAGACTTAACTTCCTACCCTCTGATCTCCCCACTCGCTTTCCTGCCCCTGCCTGCCCCTCCTCCCTCATGGCTCAGATATTCATCCACTTTCTCTCCCATCTGGAAAGTAGTTAGTTGGATTCTGTCTCCCAGGGTCTCCATTTCTTTGGCTCCAGAGATGCTGGATTGGTCAAACTCAGGCTCCAGCAGTGACCACAGTGTGAGACACAGATGGGGAAATAGCTCTCAGGAATCCCCTTGTCTTAAGTCTTTGAGAAGCAGAGCCTGTGGTCAGGATTCAGGTGGAAGCCCTGAGCTGAGGGAGAGGAAACAGAGGATGCAAGGCCAGACGGTGCGGCGCCTTCCCATCCTGCCCTGCTTCACACAAGCCTCTCAGAGACACTGCTGACTACTCAGCAGGGGTGCTCTCTTGGCACGTGGGTGGGACTTCTCCAGAAGGTAAGGAGGAAACACACCTTGGAGCAGTCCCCAGCTCCCACCCATGACCTGTCTCCCATGGGTCAAAGTTCACCCCACAGAGTTACCTTCCCATGTTTCTGGATTCTGTTACCCAGCCCTTGGTGGCACTTGGAAACCAGGTTCCACACTGTACAGTGTGGAATTTTATTTAAGTCTGAAAGTAGAGGAGCAGCCTCAAAGAGAGCAAGGAGGTAGTGAAGGAATTTGAGAAGAAAGTTTCGTGTCTCAGGGCAGCCCATTTCTCATGCTGCTGTGATCCACTCAAGTCCTCCCATTATACCTGACTTCCATGCTACCCTACAGGGCATTTTCCCCCACAGGAACAAAGTTGCCTTCACTCTTTCTTCAAGAGGGGAAGTACAGTCTACTGGAATCAAGTCCCCTTCCAGAGAGTGCCAGATGTGGTCTTAAGGAAGATAAAGAGGAGAGGGCTAATGAAGCAAGCTACAGTCCCACTGCTGTAGCGTGTCCTGAGTCCATAATTGATATTCTCTCCCTCCTTCCATGACCCTCCGCTAGCCCTCTGCAGATCTGGGCTACTTGCCTGATGAGATTATACAGACTTTCATCCCCAAGAGACCTGATTCCTTTGTTGCCTCGTCCTTTTAGAACTGTTGTTAGAGTTGTCCATTGTCAATTACTACTGGGTGGGAAGTTCCAAGAGATGCCACAGTGAATTCCCTGGCTAGGGCCAGACTCCCTGCCTTCACTGCATCTACACACATTGTATCTGGAGCCCTGGTTCCTCATGGCCATCAGGATCAATGGTCCTGGCCAGCACATTAACACCCTTCTTTGTCTGTTGGCCCACTAGAATGAGGAGCATAAGGTGGCCAGGTGGCTGTCACAGCTTCCAGTTTAGTGGAAACTACTGTGTTCTTTCGTATAAGTTCTCCCTCCCTGGCAACTAGAAACTCTAATTGGCAGAGCCTCCAGTTTTGGGGACAGAAAGCAAATATTCTACAAATGTGAATGAGATGGGCCACGTCCACTTCCACATTTGACTCCAGGACCGACAATTTCTGTGTATAAGGAACATAGTACTGTTCAAAACAAATAACTGCGTCAAGGATTTGAGGGCCCAAACCCACAGGTGTCATGTTCCTGCCAGTGCCTTCACTGAGCATTCGATATGCTGTCCCCTTGTCCCATCAGGCTGTCAGCTTCTAGGTGATGAGGAGCAACCAAGTGAGCCCAATGAATCTGTTGGTTGGCATCCCATACACCATATACAAAGATGAACTCAAAGATGGATCAAAGACCCAAAGGTAAAAGCAGAAACTATAGAAGTCCTTGATGACCCTATTATTGTACTTGCATTGGTAAAAACACTATGGAAGACAAGCCTGAATCTGGAGCATGCACTGATTCCAGTAAGAACGAATTACTGTCCCTTCCAGAGTAGAAAGAACAGCATCAGTGTAACTGATCTGCCACCAGAGGCTTGGCTGGTCTTCTGAGGAAGAGAGCCTTCTGAGGGAGGGCCCAGCACTGGTCTTGGCTGCAGGCAGGTTGAGTAATCGAAGTGGTAGCTCATCCTTGGTGAGAGGGAGCCCATGCTGTTGGGCTCATACATAGCCTCCATCTCTGGTAGCATGACTACTCTGTTCAAAGGCTTTTGAGCAGGCATTTAGGGTAGACAGGGAGAGAGATTCACTCACCAGGTGAATCATTGTATCTCTTAGTGGAGCGTGTCCTGGCAAAAGATGCTCTGCAGCGTGTTTATCTGAGACCCAGAGGTTTGCACACTTGGTGCTCACTCTCAGTCCACCCATCTGCCTCTTTCCTAGACCACTTTGTCACTTGTCTTTGACTTTGTTCCTTCGGGCTCCTGACTAGGGGACATTCACTATTTCACAGGAGCCAGGGAATATCCACACCTCAGGCTACTTGTTTGTCCAGAGAAAGCTAACGCCCAAGTGTACTGCTCAAAGCTTTGCACCCTGGAACCTCCCTTCCCTCCTGTCCTTTAGGGCTACCCCAAGAAGGCCATAATGTGGCAGCAATCCACTTCTAACTCTCACCAACATATCACACTGACATCTGTGAACCAGGGCTGAGTCCCTTCCTTATCTAGCAGTTGATTTGACCACAGAGAATTTGAGAAGGTTCCACAAACTTTGTGACTCAATATGGCCCTTTCACTCCTATCTGCCTATGACCTCCTCTTTATTCCTGACATTGACAAGTGGCCCCTCACCTCCAGCCTCTGATTTCCTTTCATATCCTTGCCAGACCAGGCCAGATGAGAGTGGGGTTGGGTGCTGCCTGTGCAAGGCCTTAGCACCCTCACAGTAATAATAATGACAGCAACGACCACAGTAGCTGCTGCTGATGAAGTGCTCCTTTTGTGGCAGGCATTGGGCTAAGCAGGACCAGGAAGAGGACGAAGAGGGTAAAAGCTTAGGCGACAAATTGTAAGGAGGTCTCACGGTTGTGCAAGTTGGAAGTCCTTAAAGTCCTGGTCCTGCTGAGAAGCTCCTAATAGATAATATATTCTTTTATTCTCACAAGTAAATTTTATCACTCCCATTTTACAGATGAGGAAACTGATTCAGAGGTTAATTTGCCAAGGTCATACAGCCATATTTGGCCCAAGCTCTTCACCACTAAGCTGTCTTAGCTCATTCACGTTAGCCTGGCCGCCCCGTGGGAAGTTCCCTTGCCCGTGATCCTCCGGAAGACCGCGGGTCCCTAGGCCCACTCAGACAGCCGACTGTTGGGAGTATGCAAGCTGACGTGACTTCGGTGCAAGCAGCCGCAGGAAGAGGCTGCCGCCAGAGCGGGCAGGAAGAGGGCGCGTTCCCGCATATGTCAACTAGATGGCGCTCCAACACTGAGCCACTGAGCTCCAGCGGCCGAGTGGGCACGCCCCCAGCGGGGAGACGCTGTGCGAGACCCGCCCCGCTGTCCATGGGCACAGGTCTCCAACCCCGCGACGCTCTCCCTGATTTCTGCACCACCGATCCCCTTCCCTGCTACCCCCAGGAGATGGTATCGGGGAGAGGAGACTTCCCAGGGTACTTGGGAGGGATTCTTCCTTCTTTCCCCTGGAAACTGTCTCTTAGCAGTGCCCAGCGCTTCCTAGGGCCTCCGTAGCACTGCCTCTCCCTTCGTTCCCTTCCTGAATTCCCCAGACCCTCCCTGTCACTCCCACTCTCTCAACTTCTGCCAGTCTTCTGAGGCAGGGACCATTAAGGCCGATTCCACAGATTTGGTGATGCAAATTCATGCAAATGTATGCAAATCGCCATGTAAAGGAGGCTTGCCACTGTGGTTCTAAGTGGCTGTCACAGCTTCTCTGACACCTGTTTTGGGAGACAGCTGCCCTGCCCCCTCCTGCTCAATGTCTATCTGCTATTCGTCCCCCTTTCCTTCCTCCAAGGCTCTGGCCCCCTTTCCTTCAGCCACCCTGGTTGACTTCTGGTTACAAAGGACCCTTGGGGACTTCTCTCCAAATCCCCTAGAGGCAGCAAGGTGAGAAGCACATCTTATTGGGTACCGACTTTGACATCTGATAATTTCACCATTTTCTAGCTGTGTAACCTTGGAAAGCAGGTTAACTTCTCTGAGTCTCAGTTTCATCGTTAGCAGAATGGGAATAATGATAGTAAGCACCTAATAAGGCTACAATAAAGACTCTATGCTACACTGCATGTAAAGTGCTTGGCACAGAGCCGGAGTGTGGGAAGCATGTGGCTATCAATGTTATGATGATCACTGACCCTGTGGGTCATTGTATTCTGAGAGCTCAGGCTTGGAGACAGAGATATGCAGGTGGACCCAGCTCAGGCATGTGCACATGTGTGCTCATCTCTGTACATGCACACACACACAGCTGACAGCCTCACGCACTGGAGGGGCGCACGCGCGGGTACACACGCATTCAGAAACACACACAGGAGGAGGCTGTGGGAGGTGGAATCTGAGTCATCGAGACCAGAGCTGTGGGTGGTGCTTTTGTCCTGATTTCCGGGGCTCAGTGCTCCATTTCGAACAAGGAAATGTATGCGGATGGCACAGCTAACCAGCCAGCTGAAGGGCCAGTTGTGTGGACCCCTTTCTTGCATCAGCCCCTTCCCCAGGCTTGCTGTTGTCCCAGTCCCAGCCTAGCTCTGTGTCATCTGAGCTTCTCCTTCCTCTGACCCTGCCCCTAGCTCCACTGAGGCCTAGCAGGTGGGATAGGGCAGGCCTACTGAGGTGATAAAGCAGGCTCTCGATGACGTCATAGAGAAGGGGATGCCTGCTGCAGCCGCTCGCTGCAGAATGCCCTGGGAGCTTGGTGGACGTGGTGAGGAAGAGGGTGTGAGGGATGTGGCATACAACGGTAGTTAAGAACACTATTTTGAGAATAAGGTGAACCCAGGTTGAAGTCCTGGCTCTGCTTCTGTGTGACTTTTTGCAGTTCTCTTAACCTCTTTGGGCCTCAATTTCTTTGTCAGTAGAAGGAAACCAGTCATACCTAACTCAGAGTTTTGTGACTTTTCAATGAAATAATGCACATAAACATGCACTCTGTTCAGTGCTGCATGGACTGAATGTTTGTATGTGGCCATGATTTTGGATGATGCTGATTGAAGGCAGCCCCACCCACAGTAGTTTCACCTCCTTCCCAGGAGTTGCCTCTCCTTCCACACCACTCAGGCCCGGAGGGAAGAAGAGAGGCAGTGCTTTTGGTGCCTGGGGTCTCCTGGGTCAGTATAGGCTAAGGTATCAATAGGCAGGTGTGTTGTCCAGCTTTTCTTCTCTGATTAAATGATTAATCAGGATAGGTCGGAATCACAACCTTGCCAAAAGGGAAAGAAAGATGCTGCGATTTACTGTGCACCTGTTATACGACAGGCACCATGGTGGGTGCTGTCCCACATGAGCTCTCCTCAACCTCCCAACAGCTCTCTGAAAAAGGTACTCGCATCTTCAAGGTACAACCCAAGAAGAAATGAAGTAACTTGCCCTAGGATGTATAGTCGGTAAATAGAGAAACTGGGATTCAGACCAGCTTGCATTCCACACTGTCTACCTTGCCGTATACATTTGCAGTTTTGATTCCTGTGGGCTCCATGGACGTGGCAATGGGGAGGATCCGTTCCTTGGATGTGCAGCCCCTGCCTCCAGAGCTGCCCAAGTCTGCTTGGGCCTTAGAGGGGGAGGAGTCTCTATTTCTCCGGTCAGTCTCTTGAGAGCCTTGTGGGCAATGGTGGAGCTAGTTAATCACCGAAAGTGTCCCCAGGTGTTATGCACTTGGCTCCTAGCCAGTGGTTATATGACATCAGGGAAAGGACACAGGTGCATGGGACACAGGTGCATGGAGGTTGGAGGCGGGCTGGGGCAGCCTAGACACCTGCTAAAGGCTCGGTTCTGTGTCAGTGGGGGGCATGGGGAAGGGGGGAGCAGCAGATGGATGGGGTTGGGTTGGGGGCAGGGATGCTGAATTGGCTCTGAAGCCCAAGGTGACTCGAGAGTCTGCCAGGAAGAAGAAAGTGTGAAGGAGAAGGAGGGAAGGAGAGCTATAGTGTAGGAGAAACTGAGGCAGCTGAGGGAAAGGACAGTAAGGTCTCAGGCTGGTTAGCCAGGAGTGGTTAGGGGTGCAGGCTTTGCGGTTAGAAGGCACAGGCTCTTATTTCAATGCCACTGCTCATGAGCTATGTGGCCAAAGGCAAGAACTGTCCTCCAGTTTCCTCAGCTGCAAACCGGGTACAAATAGCACCTCTACAAATAGAAGTTCTATCCCTAGAACCTCTAGTCCTTTACCACCAGAACCTAAACTTCATTGCAGCCTGGCTGCCAAGTAGCCACCCACAGGACCTTAATCACGGACAGGGCCAGGAAGGACCTGCCTCAGAGAGCTCCAGTGTCCGGCTCCCACCCAAGTCTAACCACACACTCAATTTTTTTCTCCAACTGGTGGCCACCTTTTCCTGTGGGCCCAGGTCTAAAGGTCTATCTGTCTTGCTCATTGGCTATGCATCCAGCACATAGTAGGGGCTCCTACCATGAAGTGAGTAATATATGCCAAGTGGCTGATATATTGTTCAATAATTGCACCTTAGCTGATTTCATGTCAGCGAATATTTCTAGAGCATTCACCCTGTGCTAAGCAAACAAGACTGAGTCCCTGTCCTCACAGATTGGTGAGTGAAGGGTTTAAGGGTGCAGTGAGTGTTACTGAGGTGACTACAGGCACATTCCCAAAGCAGGGCCCAGGAGAAAAGGTGGCCAATGCTTGAAGGAAAAAACTGTGTGTGGTTAGGCCAGATTGAGATTCGGCCCCTGGAGCTTTCTGAAGCAGGCCCTTCCAGGCCCCAACAGTGATTAAGGTCCTTGTGGCTGGTTACTCGGCAGCCAGGCCGGAAAAGAGAGCCCGTAATTAACAAGCTGGCACTCACACAACCACATGTCAGCACACCCAAGCCCTGGGATAGCTGTCTGTCAGTCGTAGCTGCTGGTGGAATTTTTTAGACAGCTGGGCTCAAGCCGGGAAATGAATATAAGTTGCATTTCTATGCATCGTTGTTCATGGTGGTAAAAAAAATTAATCAGTGACATAGCTGTGACACATACTCATTTAAGAGTCTACAGAGAAATGTTCATTTGTCAGAGGTAGCAAAGAAGAGATTATGTGTCAGCTGGGGAGGGGTGAAATATTTATACAATGGCTAATAAACACCGGTGTGGAAGGGGGTCAATTGATTGTGTCAGTGGCCACATGACAAATACAGCATTGAGCAGCCATGGGCACTACCCTTGTGCCTGGGGACTCCATTCTGATGACAAATACACAACGTGTTACTGTTAATGCTCCCCACCAACCATGCACTCAGCCCTCTTTGCCGGCTGGGCGGCTGAAGATTGCTAGGAAGCAGAGCTCCCATGGAAGCTGCCTACCCCCAACTTCATTAAGTCAAACTTGAAGTTGGTAAATTACTCCCCAAATGCCAAAACAGCTGCAAAAAAATATTTCTTTGTGTGTGTGCAGTTTTTAAAATTTCATGTTTCTGAATTTCAAAGGCCTTGCTCCCTGCCTTCACCAAGACCATATCACCAGCACCTCCCATGCAGACCTCACCCTGCCCCAGGTTCTGCAACCCCCTGTGTGGCTCCAGGGCAATATAGGACACCTGGGTTCAAGTTCTTGTCCAGCCAGTCTAGTAGCTAAGTTGGCCTCCTTCCTTGTTCTCACAGCTGAGGCCAAGGCCTAACTTGTTCCCCAGTTGTGGGAAGGAGTCACTGTACCCTCCCAGGCACAGTGGTACTTCCATGACTGGACACCCACCTGTCATTGCCTAAGGGGAAAGTAGTCTGGTTGGGACATCTGTCATCCCCAGGCAGAACACCCCTGCCTCTCACCCCAGCCCATAAGGGGCTGCGTGATTGGTCAAACTTTCCAGAAGGAGTAGAACATCATATCAGCACTGACAACTACTAGTTTTTGAGCCCTGATCACGTGCCGGGCACTGAGTCAAGTGCTCTCTGTGCATTATTTCACTGAATCTTAAGACAACTCTTGAGTTGGGTCTAATGATCAGTCCAGTTTTACAGGGAAGGAAACCAAAACCCAGAGAAACAGCTTGTCTAATGCCTATGCTATGTAGAGAGAGGTGGCATTTGAACCCAGTTGGTAGGACCCCAGGGCACAGCCTTCCTGGTCCTTGTTCACCTGTCTGACCATGTTGTAACTACGTCTCATGGTTAACACCTGCAAATCTTAATTTCAAAGCTTAAACAATTCAGATTCTTTTTTTTTTTTTTTGAGACAGAGTCTCGCTCTGTCGCCCAGGCTGGAGTCCAGTGGCGCGATCTCAGCTCACTGCAAGCTCTGCCTCCCGGGTTTACGCCATTCTCCTGCCTCAGCCTCCCGAGTAGCTGGGACTACAGGTGCCTGCCACCTCGCCCGGCTAGTTTTTTGTATTTTTTAGTAGAGACGGGGTGTCACCGGGTTAGCCAGGATGGTCTCGATCTCCTGACCTCGTGATCCGCCCATCTCGGCCTCCCAAAGTGCTGGGATTACAAGGCTTGAGCCACCGCGCCCTGCCAAACAATTCAGATTTTAAGAGATCGATTAACAAACCTCGAAGATTGTAAAACTTGTGGAGGCATGGGCTGTATCCCAGACTCTGCTCAGAGCATTCACTCTAGCAAAACTCGGCTGATTCTCTCTCGTCTTAACTGGGGCAGATAGAGCCGTTTCCTCTCCCCAAAGTGTCCCCACCATCCTGGTTTAGAAACATGGGTGTTGTCACCCCTCCAGAGACTGAGAGAGGCCCCTTCCACTCCCCTGCATACAATCCCTGCCTGGAGCCTGCTGTTGGTTGCTGTAATACCCCTATCATTCCTGCAACATCCAACATCCGTCATTTGATTGGGGATGGGATGACACTCTGAGAAAACAGTTGCAGATGAAATTTCACACATATCGGTGAATGTGGAGATTGCAGATAAGCACACGTTGCAACTTGTTTTTACTTTTTAAAATGAGATTCTTCCCTTATGAAGTTGTGCTCCACCTTAGATTTCCCACTGTGAGGCTGTTAGTAATGATAACATTAGTGATAGTGACAATAGCATAGGCTGTGCTTATTGAGTATTTATTATGTGCTAAGTACTTTCACATTGTTTTGCTTAATCCTCATAGCAACCCTATTTTACAGATGAGAAAACTAAAAACCAGAGAGCCTAAGTAGTTTTGCCACAGATGCGTAGCTCGTAGGAACTGGGCTTTGAACCTAGGGATGCCAGCAGCAGAACCCCTAGACTCTTACCCATGAAGGCCTGAGTTCAGTCCTACTGCATAGGAACAACTCCATCTAGCCCACTCCCTCGCTTCAGCTGTATAAACTATGCTAGCTCCCAGATGGTCTTGCTCTCTTTCACCTCTGCACCTTTGCAGATGCTGTTCCTGCTGTCTGGAATGCCCTTCCTTCTGTCTGTTCTCACATGGGTACCTCACTGGTGACTGTAGGGAGGAGACCTTGGCTCTTATACTTCATCCCATCCACAATCCCTGCCCCAGGCCTCCAGAGGCCCCTGCAAGCTCAGGCAAGGGTGCCCTGGAAGGCTGCCCTCCCTACATGCTCATAGCCTGCCAGGTTGACTCCAAGGGTCTAGCACCAGAGGTGACTAGAAAGATCCTGCTCTGGAAGAGACAGCATCCCGGTACTCTCCCCTTCCCCAGCCTCCACAGCATCCTTACACAGACCTGACCAGGTCACTCCCTGCCCCATCCTGCCACCCACCAACACTACACAAACCTCACCTCTCTCCTCTCTGTTGCTGTCCCAGCCAAACTGCCTCAATTACAGGGTCCCTGAGCAGGCCCCACTCTCTCTTGCCTCTGGCTTCTCCTGCTTGGAACATTCTTCCCTCTTCCTTCTCTTCTGCCTGCTTCCTATTCATCCTTCAAGATTCATCTTGGGCACCCTTCCAGGAAGCCTTCTTAGATTTCCCCAGCCTGGGCTAGCTACTCCAGAGCAGGACATTGTACCACTGTCCACTTTGGTATGCCTAGTGCCAGCCACAGAGGAAGGCCTTGTGGATGTTTGACAAACCAAGGGGTGAACAAATGAGTGAACTGGGAATGCAGACGACCACCGAAAAGAGAGACCCCCAATGATCCTAGACCCCAAGGAAGAGGTTCTGGAGGCTTGGTGTGAGTAGGGGCCTCAGTTAAGCCACAGAACCTATGGGTAGGAGTTAAAGTCTCAGATTGTTCAGACTAAGATTGTATCCAGAATCTGAATAGCCTGTATGACTCAAAGCAAGTTACTTAACTTCTCTGAGCTTTGGCCATCTCATATGTAATGTGGGGGCTAATAATATGGCCGATATCATAAGATTGTGTTGGGAGTTAAGTGAGATAATTCAAGTTGTGTACATGTATGGATACTCAATTATTTGCTGTTGTTGTTAAGAAACTGGAATGGTGTAAGAGCTGGAAGGGTTTACACTGTGTAGGCTACTCTGGGTTTCAGCTTCAAGATCCAGGGCAAGGCCAGGCGCGGTGGCTCAAGCCTATAATCCCAGCACTTTGGGAGGCCGAGGGGGGCAGATCACAAGGTCAGGAGATCGAGACCACCCTGGCTAACAAGGTGAAACCCCTGTCTCTACTAAAAATACAAAAAATTAACCGGGCATGGTGGCGGGCGCCTGTAGTCCCAGCTACTCGGGAGGCTGAGGCGGGAGAATGGTGTGAACCCGGGAGGCGGAGCTGCCAGTGAGCCGAGATCGTGCCACTACACTCCAGCCTGGGCGACAGAGAAAGACTCCATCACAAAATCCAGGGCTAGTGGACAATTAAGAACCCTGGACTTTCAGGAACTTGCATGGTCGGCCCAGTTCTGCCCCCCACAGGCTGTGTGACCTCAGAGAACATTCCTTCCTCTCTGAGTCTTGGTTTTCTCCTCTTTGAAATAAGGACATTAATTCCTTCCCCCAATAATTATCCAATAGGATTATTGTGGGAGATCATATGAGATAATATATATGAAAATGCTTTGAAATGTGCTCAGGGCTGTATAAATAAAAGGGATTATGGTTATCTGCAGGCAGTTTGTAGGGGCTTAATTATTAGTCAGCATTCATGGGCACTGAAGCTGTGGAGCAGCCCTGCAAATGTTCCCTTGGCAGCTTTAGCAGAAAGGACCCAGTGGAGAAACTGAGGCTGGGTTGCCAGCATGTATCCAGGGGACCTTGGCAATAGCGGGTGGGGTGGGGAGGTGGTGCTGAGATGGGACAGCATTGGGATTCCACTCTGGCCTGATCCCCAGTTTTAGGACCTCTAACCATCTTCGCAGAGTCCGCAAATATAGGAGTCTGCAGGAAGAGATGTAGGAACTCCTTGGCTTCAGGTGTGAAGTGCTTTGGCTGCTGCCAAGGGTGGCTCTTCTGGGTTTGCTCCTGGCAGCTCCTCAGGCTGGAGGAGCGGGAGACAGGCACCAGCAGGCAATGACTCGGCATTTGCTAGACCCAGCTGGCTGATGGAGGGAGAAGGGTGCCCAGCCTCCCTGTGTTTGGAGACCCAGAACTACGCTCTTTGGAGGGTGGAAAGGAGGTGGGCCCAGGGCCTGCCCTCAGGAGCACGGCTCAGGGGCATTGGCGGCACTACTCTTCACCAGGGAGAGACAACCAAGGATGAAAGAGCCCAGACGTGGCCTGTGAGTGGATGGCTAAGAAGGAAGGAGATGGAGAGAAGTGAGAGGGGGAGCAAAGACCTGGTCCTAGGACATCCAAAGTCATTCCTCTGAAGATAGGGGTAGAGGGTCAGTAGGAGGGACTGAAACAGAAGACATGGAGTTCCAGTGCCATCCATCCATTTATTTCCTCATTCAAAACCTTTCTTGAGCACCTAGTATATGTTGAACACTGAAGATAGAGCTGTAAACAAGAAGGAGCTTCTCTGCCCTTGTGAGGTTGAGTTTAGGAGATAGACACAAGCATGTGAATTTCACAGGGGAAGTACAGGAGGCTTTAGAAGGTGAAACAAGAGGCTCTACCTAGCCCTAGCAGCAGGGAAAGCCTTTCCTAAGAAGTGAGGTTTGAGATGAGGCCATTGGACGTCAGCTGGGGTGGTGTCAATTCTACAAATATTTATAGATCATTTACTATTGACCAACCAATGGACAGAGTTCCTGTCCTCAAAGAGATAGATATTAGAAGGGAAAAGAGTCCCAGGAAAAAGGAATTACACATACAAAGGCAGAGGCAAGAAAGGCCAAGTATATCACAGGAGCATAGAAAGCTCAGAGTGCAAGAGGCAAGAGATGAAAGACGGCAGGAGATGAAAGACAAGGCAGAAGCAAAAGATAGCCCCAGGCCATGCTAAGGTGTTTGGGGCTTGTCCAGGGCCATGCATGATGGTCAGATTTGCATGCTTGAAAGGCCAGTCTCAAATATCCACTGGCACTATGGCAAATGAAAAGTCACACGTGGGAGCCTCTGTCCCACATTCCCCACTATCAGGCTGATCTGAAGGCAAGAGAGGGTGTATCTAGGCTGTGTGTCTGAAAGGCTGAGACTGAGTGTGTCTGTCACTGATCAAATGTGGGAGCGACTGAATATGTGTGCCTGCCTCATGCCTCTTCATGCCATTATTGGTGTTGTTGACCTGATTGCGAATCAATAGCAATGGTCCTTCACATGGGCCTGGTGCCTCTGTCCATTTGAGTTTCATGAGAGATCTCTCCAGGAAGCAGAGCCAGGATTCCTACTCCCATTTTCCAGATAATGATCCTACTAATAATAGTTGACATTATTGAGTGTTTACTGTATGAAGGCTCAGTGTGTATACTACCTCATGGAACACACACTGCAATCACTCCCATTTTACAGATGAGTCATTCGAAGGCACTTACAAGCTTGCAAGGGTACTTACATGCTAGTAAGTAGCAAAACTGGGACTAGAGCCCATTTCTCCCTACCTTCTGCCCTTGTCCCAGGAAATCTTAGCCTCTTCTCCCTCCTTTCATCTTTCTCCTTCCAGTTGCAAAGCTGCCCAAATAGACAATAGCCTGGTACTGCTGGAACAGCCCCATCTGCTGAGCTCAAATTGTAAACCTTGCCTCTTCATACCCATACCCCTCCACCCTGGCTCAGCCCAGCCTTGAGGGCAATGCCCCTGAAATCCTGGGCATCTGATACCCGAGTGCTGCAGGCCCCAGTCCACAGCAAGCAGTGGCACTCCCCTAAATATTTCCAGAGCCAAGACCCCTCCCGCCGCCATCTCAGAGCCTCACTTGGTCAGAGCGGCCAGGGGAGGCAGGATCGATGTGCAGAGAACTCAGTAATAATCCCAGCGCAGTCAGCCAGGCTGCTGTATAAAGACAGATTAAAAACTCATCGGGTCGAGATGAAGAAATAATTCAGCCGCTTGGCCACAGTGGGAACGCCTAGGGCTGCAGGTGCTAGCCGGAGTACATGTGAAGGGGTGGCAGGGATCCAGATGACGGCGACTTTTGGCCTTAGGAATCTGCACTCCCCCACTTCGTTCCACCCCCAGAGCCACCTTCCTTTGCTGCCTCCCTTGAAGCCAAGGCTGACAAATCCCAGTCCCCTAGGGAGCAGTGAGGGGGAGGCAGGCTGGGGGAAACCGAGAGCACAGTTGCTGCCTAGCTCCACACCCTGGTTTATTTCCTCCGCAACACTGAAGTTATTTTGCTCATTTATTTGTTTACTTGTGTGCTGTTTCCTCACCTAGACTATAAGCCCCGCGAAGCCAGGGACCTGTTCATCTGTTCTGCAGTACCTCCAGCCCCCAGCCTACAAGAGGGACTTCTTAAGAACTGTTGAGTAAATGAACGCATGGACTGGAATCCTGGCTCTTGCTGTATGACCTCGCTGGGCTTCCGTTTTCATAGATGTAAAATGGACACAGTAGTGGCTTCTAAAGGAGATCTCAGCCCAGCGCCAGGCTTCTAGGAAGCGCTCAATTGAGGATTTTGTTACACTGATGTCAAAAGAAAATGGAAACCGTGTCTGCTGCTTGAGGCGCCATCAGGGGGCGCCCTTGTGCAAGGCGCTCGGCATGCTGCGCCTTCCGCAGGCTCCCGGGTGAGCGCATCCAAGGCCGCCCCCACTCCCCGCCCCCACCTTTGGGGGGCTTATCTCCTCCCCTCTCCGTCCCGTTCACACGCCCACCCTCACTCCGCGCGCGTCCCCGCTCCGGGGACCGTCTCCGAAGCCCAGTGCCCACCCCTCCCCACCGCCAGGCCCAGACTCCTTCCGCCCACGCAGCCCCATATGCTGGAAAGAGCCTCCCACTCCCCATCTGTCAAGCCACTTCCTTGCCCCGATTCCCGGTTTCGCCGCTGTCCCCTCCTCCAGGAAGCCGGTCCTGATTGAGGGGCGGAGGAGTGCTAGCCTCGCCGGTCAACCGCCCCTTATCCCCGTTCCCCCAACCACCGGGCTTTGGGGAAATGCCCGCTGCCCTGGGCAGACGACCCCCGGTGCTGAGCTCTGAACCTCGAGTCGGGGTTTGCGAGCAGATGCGAGAACTCTCTGTGCGCTTCAGACCTATGGGGAAACGCTGCGGAGAGGAGTGGGAGGGCCTGCGTAGAAGGACCCCTCGTGTCAGGGCTGGGGGTGGGGAGCGGGCCTCGGGGCATCGCCGGCTGTTCGCCTGGGGGGCGCAGGGCTTGGGGAGCGCGGTACAGAGAAACACAGGCTGCTTTTCTCGCCCAAAGGACCGGTTTCATTTCGCAGATTGATTATTGCTGCTTGTGTGTGTGTGTGTGTGTGCGCGCGCGCCGCGCGCGCGCGCGTGTTTGGGCGTTGTTAGTTTTTTTAAAAATGTAACTTGCTTGTCTAATGAATGTTTGATTGCACCTACATCCGGAGGCTGTTTTAATGAAAGGTGAAGGCTCCTGGAGGGAAATAAATAAATAAATAAAGGATCGCTCCCCATCCCTCGGCACCCGCCCCCCCAGCAACTCTCCATCCACAGCTATCTTCTGAAGCCCATGCCCTCGCAGAAGAATTCTGTTCCTGTTTGAATGTTCCCATGTAAATGCTGCTGCTCTCCCAGGGAAATCACACCCTTCAATCGGTCAATCTCAGAGCTTTTATTAAGGGTGTGAAGGGGAGATGAATGGGGAGAGGGAGCTCTGGGGGAACGGGGAGAGGAGCGAGGAGGCCTCCTCTCCCACCGCAGGCTGGATTGGGTTTTGCTCGCTTGGTGAGTGCACACCCACTCTGCGCCAGGCTTTGTGCTGACATCAGTGGACACGGAGAAAACAGGCACAAAGTAATGCCAATGTTATCAGTTCAATTCAGCAACTATTTGTTCAGCATCCCAGTACCACATTGTGACCCTGGGGGATTCACTGAACCTCAGAGAGCCTCAGTTTCCTCATCTGTAAAATGGAGATTGTATTCATATTTATCTCATCATGTGCTGAGGGGATTAAATGAGAGAGTGCATGGCACACAGTAAGCACTCAGGGAATGCTAGCTGTTATTACCTACTATGTAGGTAGCAGTGTAGGGGCTATGGGAAGGCAAAGTGGTGTGGAGCACAGACCTAGGAGATTTTTAGAGGGTGGATTTAAAAGTGCATCCCTCTTAGAGTAGAATATCTACGTTTAGGCTCTGTCCCATTGATCAGTCAACTGATAATTACTGAGTGCCGGCATACCAGCCACTGTTCTTCACTTTGTGGATACAGCTATGAGACAGGTAAATCTGGTCTCTGCACAGAGAGCTCATGTCTAGTAAGGGAGACCCAGATCCATAAACAGCCTGGCCACAGGGTGGGCAGAGCTGTAACAGAACAAGCCCAGGCAACTGTGGCAGCACAGACGAGGGGTACTTCCCCCCGACCTGGCTTCCCGGAGGAGGGCAATTTAACCAGACAAAGATCGAGGGTGAGGAATGTGTGAGGGATGGGAGGAAATATATTCTAAGTTCAGGGAATTGCCTGTTGGGAGGACACAGAGATTAAGCGAATGAAGTCATGAGTGATTGGAGAACTGAAATTTCCATCTCCCATGATGGTTAAAGAAACAGCTTTGGAATCAAATGCCTGGCTTCAAATTCTGAGTCTGCTATGTACTAGCTGTGTGACCTTGGTCAAATTATTTCATCTCTCTGTGCCTCAGTTTTCTCTTCTGTAAAATAGTTCTGTTAATAATAAGGGGTTAATAATAATATCCATTTCATTGGATTGTTGTGGAGAATGCATGAGATGGCATTTGTAAAATGCTTAGCTCAGGCCTGGCATGAGGTTAACATTCAATAACTGTTAAATAGTATTATTCTTCACTGTTGCTGAAGATGAAGCCATGGTGTGGGGAGGGTGAGAGGTGAGTAGGAGGCTCAGATCATGAAGGACCTTAGACATGGTAAGGGGTTTGTACAAGCCTAAGAACAATGGGGAATTGATGGAGTGACAAAATCATATCTGCAGTCATCCCTGGCATCCTTCCTGACTCCTTTCTTTCACACCCCACATAAAGTTCATCAGCAAACATTGTCAGCTCTACCTTCATAACTCATCCAGCATTGAACCACTTCTTACCACTTCCGTAGATACTATGCTGGTCTGAGCTATTATCGTCTCTTCCCTGTGTTACTGCAATGGCTTCCTAACTAGTCTTGCCACTTCTACCCTTGTACCCTTACTGCTTGTTCTTCGCAAGGCAGGTAGAGAGGTCCTATTAAAATGTAAGCCAATTAAAATGATTGTGTCATGCCTCTGCTCAACCCCTCCACTGGTGCAGCATCTCACTCAGGGTCAAAGCCAAAGTCTTTATAATGGCCAACAGACCCTGCAAGGTGTGGCCTTCTGCCAGATCTCTCCCTCTTCTCGTACTCCTCTAGCCTTACTGGTTTCTATGCACTTTCTCAAACATGAACTTGCCAAGTGCCATCCCACCTCAGGATTTTACACTTGCTGTTCCATCTGCCTGGAATAACTCCAGGTATCAGCAAGCCTCACTCCCTCACTTCTTTCAGATGTCTGCTCAGTGAGGGCTTTTCTCCCTACCTTATATAATAACAAGCCTATATCCTGCCACAGTACTCCCTGACTCCCTCCTCTGCTTGCTTTCTTTCCATAGCAATGATCGCTATCTAATACTGTACATTTACTTGATTACTTATTATTGACCCCTTACTTCCCCACTGGAATATAAGCCCCATGAGGGCAATAGTTTTGTTCATTGCTGTACCCCCAGCATCTTGAACAGTGCCTGACACAGAATAGGCTCTCAATTGAACAAATTCGTTGAACAAATAGTTAGACTTTCAAGAACTATTTGTTCAATGAATGAATGTGTATGCATCAGAAAAAGACACTGTGATGCAATGTACAGAATGAATGAGGTAGGGTGGGGCAATAGCAGAGGCCTGGAGGGAGACCTTTGCAATCTTCCAGGGCAGGGATGATGTCATCACATATGGGCCAAGGTGGTAGAACTGGAGAGGAGTGATTGGTCTGGAGAGAAATTTAGGTTTCATCTGCAGGGTGGGGGCTATAAAAGAAAGGATGAGGTGAGGAATGATGGAGATGCCCAAGTTTTTGGCTTAGACATCTTGGTGGACAGTGGTGCCAATTATTGAGATGGTGAAAGGGGAACAGGCTGGGGTGAGGAGTTATTGATGTGAACATCTCTGAGCCTTGGTTGCCTTATCTGTGGAATGTAGAAGATGACCTCTGTCCTGCCCACTTTCTGGGGTGGTTATAGAGACAGAGAGAGGTAAAAGAAGTGGGATCCCTTTGTATGAGTGCCTGATGGGTTCCCAGATGTAAGGCAAAATTATTATTATTAGTAGTAGTAGTAGTATTACTATTAAAGTCAACTTGAGGAGATCTGACAGAGAGGTAAAATGAGAATCTGCAGCAGAATCTAGTCAAATGCCAGCCTGGGTGGAAGCAAATGCCAGGAAGCACGATTTAGTCGATATATGCAGTGGGTGGTCAGGAAGGGGAGAGAACAATGTGACCTAAGCTGTCAGAGGCCATGTGGAGGTGGGAGGGGGGACTCAGCTGGATTCTGGAGTGAGAGAGGGGAACCAGAGCAAAGGCTGGGGTTGGTCAGAGGTTCACAAGCAGAGAAGCCGTGGGGTAGCTTGGGGATCTGGGGGTAGGCAGAGAACCCTGGGCACAGGATGAATGATGGTCACCACCACAGACTTCATTTTCCTATCTCCACCTACCAGATGAGAAAACAGTGGTACTTCTCAGCTGGTAATTCAATCCAGGAGAATGGGCAGAAACCATCAGAGCATGGCCGGTGGGGATCTGCCTCTGCTGTATCATCCAGCCAGTTTTGCTCATGCCCTTACTTGGTGCTGAGTAGAATGGGAAATATGGAAATTCACTCTCTAATGTTCATCAGGCACCTACTAAGTGCCAAGGAGTCACCGTGAACTTGTAGACTTGGTTCCTGCCCTCTGAGAGTTCAGAGTCGAGTAGGGAGACAAGCATTCAATAAATATTTTGCAGAAGCCATGAGGTAGGTACTGTCATCCTCGTTTTGCAGATGAGAGGCTCACAGATGTTAAGGTCACCCCACTGGAAAGTGGTAGAACCGAGATTTGAACCCAGGTAGTTTGTCTCTAAAACTGTAACCACTGATGACACTGCCCATGGTCAGAGAGTCTGTGATCCTGGGCTTTCACATGGCAGGGACAGACTTGTATTATTCTGTCACCAGACCCCTGGAGGGGTCAACAGAAAGAACTTGGGAAACTGGAGGGAACTAAAGGAGCCCCGTAGAGCGAAAAAGGATCTTAGAGGCCCACTTGCAGACATGACTATTTACTTTTTTGCAAATGTTTATTCATTTCTTCTATATTCCAAGTACTGTGTGAGATAGTGATAGGTAGAAGGTCCATTTATTGATTCACTCAACAACTATTGAGCACCAACTATGTGCCAAATACTATGCTAAGCTGTGAGGGTACAAGAGAAATCAAACAGACAAAAACCCTTGCCCTCATTGAGCTTATAATCTAATGGGAAGACAGAAAATAAACAAGATAAATAAGTTGAAATATATATGTAGTATGATAGATAGTGATAAGTGCTAAGGGGGATTAAAAAGGAATTATGTGAAGTTGAAATTTTAGACAAGGTAGCCAAGGAAGGCCTCAGTGACATGAGGTGAAAAGGGCAGGCAAGGCTCGGGGCATGTAAGGCATGGCTGGTCCTCGTAACAAATACATAGATTTATATTTTAAAAAATCTAAAATGCTATGGGAGGCCAGCAGAATTTTTCCCTTTTGTTTTTGTGTGCATGATTTTATGTAGGAGTTCCCTGGAGACCAATGCTCATGGAAGAGGGGCAGGAGGCAGGAATGGGCAGAGGGAGAAGATGAGCACAGGCCTGGCAGTGGCCTTGGCCAGCTGGATGAGGAACTCCAGAGCTGGACGGGCCTCTTTCAGAGTTGTCCTGAGTTGGGCTGATGGCTCATCCTTCATCTCCCCTATCAGTCAGTGCTTGGGTGTGGAGACCCCTGCAAGTGGCACGACCTTGGATGAGGCAGTTCTTTGCAGCTGATGCAGTCCCGGAGGGGCTGAGAGCTGGAGGCTCTTTCCCAACAGCGTGCCAGTACCAGGGGCAACGAGCCCTTCTCTGAACAGGGGCCTGGGTGGCTGTTCATACTGTCCCTCCCGTGTATCCAGGCCTTTCTTTTTCGGCCCCTCATAATGTTTATTCAGTGGAAGTTTTTAACCATAAATAATATAATCTGACTCACATATAATTTTTTAAAACAATCACTCCAGTTTATGTGTGTGGAGAATAGACTGGGGTGGGGGCAGGGTGAGATGGGGAGACCAGTTTGAGGCTGAGGCATGTGGAAGTCTCAACAGGAGCCCCTGGGAAGCAGAAAAAGGACAGGCTCCATGAGGCTCAGTTGGGCTCTGGGACTGTGCCAGGTGACTCTTCTCCCACAACAGAATAGCAAGCACAGCGAAAAGTCCACACCTTTCAACCTGGGTGTGGTCCCAAGGTCATCCTGCATCTGGAGCCACAGAGGTGGTGATGGTGGAAGATTAAGTTCCCAGAAGGTCAAGTGAGCTTGTGGCCAGGCGGAAGTTCCTTTAGAGTCAGGAACCTCAGCTCTGTGGACTCCTGTTTCCCAGCATCTGTATTTCTCCCTTCTTTCCCTTTTCTTCCCTCTGTTTGGTTGATGCATTTCCTATAAAAAATCTTACCTTATCTTAGCAGAACTGAGAGGAAAGGAGGTGTGCCTGCACTGGTGAAACCTGGCTGGCACACTGTTTCCCCACTCCCCACCCCATCCCCCAGACCAAGCATGGGGGTGTCGGGAACCTCTCCCAGCCAAGAGGAGGAGCAGATGGGCAAACTAGGAAAGAGAAGTTAAGGCCACTGAGCCTCCTGCCTGGAGTGGACCTGTCCTTCAGGAAAGGGGTTGAGGGATGGGAGGGCTGGAAGTTTCCTTGGGCAGCCATTGGCAAGATGACAGGGTTGATCTGGTTTCTGGTTTCTGCTCAGATTCATGATGCATGATCCCCAGCCTGGGAAAGTCCTAGCTAACGGATAGACCCAGGCAGCAACTTTTCTACCCTCACCAAATGGACAAGCAAGCTGCTTGTCTCACCCTCAGTAGTTCCAGCGAAAGTCAAAGTTATGTAGGGTGGAACAGACCCCTCCAAAGAAACTGGGCCCAGTGAAGACCTGGTGCATTGTGAGCTCTTGCATTTGCTGTTCATTCTAGGAACGTTTTCCCCAGCTCCTGCAGGACTGGCTTGCTCGCCTTCATTCACGTATCAGTTTACATCTCAGGCCCTCTGGCCACCCTGTCTAAAATAGTACTCCCACTCCCTCCCTAACACCTACCTGTTTGGTTTTGTCTCCCTCGTAAGCACATATCACCATCTGAAATTGTATCTTTTACTGGCTTATTTCTTATATGCTTCCTTGGGCTGGATTGTAAGCTCCATGAGGCTGGGCCCCTTGCCTATCTTGTTCATCTCTGTATCGTCAATGTCTAGAATAGTGCCTGGTAGGCACTTACTACATTGTAAAATGAAGGAATGAAGTGTCGTCTTCTCCTTCATCCCTCAAAACGTCAAGGAAAAAGTCAACCCTGTGAGCATATAAATGGCCATAGAGGGACAGTCCCTCCAAAGAGGTTGGGCACAACCCTAAGGCCCATGAGCCCAGAGTGGGAGTGTATGTGTGCACGCGCATGTGTGCGTGTAGTGTGTGTGCATGTTTTGTGTGCATGTGTGTTGTGCATGTGTGTTGTGCATGTTGTGCGTGTGTTTGTTGATGAGAAGAGAGAAAACCATTCACTCCAAGCTGAGGTTCCTGCTGCACTAAATACAGGGACTCCCAAAGTCTGATCAAAGGCCAGCTTCTTTTAGGGAGTGATAAAGGAACAGGAGAAGGAGAGAGGGCTTCTGAAAGTGACCCTTAGGGCTCTACAGGCCTTTGCAAGGCCTTAGGCTGCCAGCTGGGGGTGCCCACCCAAGTATGACCACATCGTCCCCACAATTTCCAGACCCTCTGAATCCTGGCTGCCCCTCCTCCCAGAAAGGTGTCAATGTGAAGAGGGGGAATTTGCTCTATCAAGTGTGACCCAGTGTTGGTGATGAATACCAGAGATGGTAGGATCAGCTAGAATAACATGTCACACGGTGGGCTGCGTTCAGGAATGCTGGAGTGGGTAACTGGCAAATTGAAAGGCTGCTTCATACTATAATGGTTAAAGAAAAAGGGAATTATCTCATGCCTTTCTTTTCGTCTATCAAGGTGTCAGCATATGCTAATTACCTGGCAGCGGCTTCAACGGGAAGAGGAAGAACAACTATTATATTTCTGAGGAAAGATTTATCTTGCGTTATTGGCGCCAGTTGGAGGAGGAGGTGGGGTGGTAGGGGGTCAGAGAGGCAAAGTAAGAACTGTTTTTTGACTTGAATGGAATTGAAAATGCCTTTGAACTGAGGTTTTTCTCCTACAATTAGAAATAATAAGCCTTGTTGGAAGAGGCTTTGCTCTTAGCCTGTGGGCAGAAGAGGGGGCAGCATGGGTGGAGGACTCTAGCGTCCTAGGAGGTTGTGGGGAGGGGTCAGGCTGGGCAGCCGACTGGGCAGGAGACATAGAACTCTTCCATTCATCCGTGGATTGCATTAAGGGGGCTGTATAGGATGGGCGTTCAGAAGCACAGGCTTACAGTCAGGCAACCCTGGGTTTTGAATCCTGGCCCCACTACCTCCTAGCTGTGGTCTATGGCACATTGCTCCATGTTTCAGAGCCTCAGTTTCCTCATCTGTGGGGAAAATAATACCTACTTTATATTGGTTACTGTCTTAGCTAAATGGGATCATGTGAAAGAGATGTCCAGTATAGCTCAATAAGCAAGAGCACCGGTGGATATTATTACTCAGCATATGTTTTCTGAGCACCTACTGCAGTTCAAGCACTAGGGAAACAGGTTAATAAGTCAGATAGGGCTCTGCCCTCCAGGAACTTATCACAAAATGGAGGGCCTGTATCTCCTTCGGTTCCCATCCCCTCAGAGATCCCAGAAAGTGAAGAAAAGGGATACAGGGAACAGGGAAGGGCCCTCAAGCTTTACATGAGGCTGTGCTTCCCCCATTGTAATGATAATAACAGTGAATTGGATACTTGATACACATGAACTCTAAGTGGAGATTTGGTGGATAAGTGTTGGAGGCCAAAGGATCACCCCAGGAAGGAGCTTGGAGGTGTCAGAGCTTAAGAGGATTGAGTTTGCAAGAGACAGGTGAGGGGCTGGTCAGGATTCAAGCTGTGGAGACCTCCAAGGGGGTCTGTCCTCAGGAATGGAAGGTCCTGGGGCCCGATGAACTTACTCCCAAGAGTTGACCCCAATGCCAATGTCAAATTTCAGCTGTCCCAGGCCCCTCCATTCAGGATCAGCAGCTGTGAGCAAGTGAACTGGAGAGGCAGCCTGGCATGGTGGAAAGTGTGCAGCCTATGGTGCAGAGATCTGAGTTCAAATCCTATTTCTCATACTTATCAAATGGTGGATTTGGGTCAGTTCCTAACCTCTCTGTGCCTCTGTTAAATACAGATAATGAGCTCTAACTGTGGGGTTGTTGGGCGGACTAAAAACAAGGCATTCAAAGCACCTGGCGCACAGTAGCTGTTCCCAAATGGTAGAGGTGATTACTAAAATTGGCCATCCTCGCCAACTGTGTCTGATTCACTGCTGGCCCCAACCCCTGTGGCCTGGAGAGGCATTTACTGCTCTGGGGATGGCAGAGGAAGGAATGGGGTGGCACCAGGTGGGTTGTGTGGCAGACAGAGACTTTGAGCAGGTAATGACTGTCAGAGACCAGCAAATCACAGGTGTCTAGGGAACAACAGGAGTTACGCTCAGACTCCAAAGAACAAACGCGCAGCACAAGACGTTTTGCCAAAGCAAAGCTGTTTTGATCGTTCCCGGATGTGACATGTATCGCATGAGGAAAGAGAGCCTCTTGCACTGAGGCTGCCTAATTGACAGCCGGCGGCTCCAAGCAGAGTGGCACTGGGCAAGGTGAGGATGAGGGTAGAGCAACCCTCCTCATACTGCCAGCCTCCCTGCCACCCTGGGCAAGGCTTCATAGCAGAGGCACTCTTGCCTGTGGGGTGAGGGAGGCTCACTATTCCCAACACCTCCAGATCCAGCCCTGGCCTCCACCTCTCCAGCCCCAGCCTGCATCACTCCTGGAACCCAGGCTCTGTGCCAGTCTAATTGAACTTCAAAACTTTGCCAAATGCAAAAGGCTCTGTCTGGCCTCCAGGCCTTTGCATATGCTGTTCTCTCTGCCTTGGATTTGCCTCCCACCCACCTGGCTAGTAATGGCAAATGCCTCCTTAATAACAAAAATAAAAGCAGCTTACATTTATTGAGCACTTACTCTGGGTTAAGTGCTTACCCAATTTTATCTTATTTAATCCTCACAACAACCTACAAGGTAAAAATACTGATAGTTGACATGCAGTAGATCCCTAGCATTGGCCAACCACTGTTCCAAGTGCTTTCTCTTTTTTTTTTTTTTTTTTGGGACGGAGTCTTGCTCTGTCGCCCAGGCTGGAGTGCAGTGGCCGGATCTCAGCTCACTGCAAGCTCCGCCTCCCAGGTTCACGCCATTCTCCTGCCTCAGGCTCCTGAGTAGCTGAGACTACAGGCGCCCGCCACCTCGCCCGGCTAGTTTTTTTTTTTTTGTACTTTTAGTAGAGACGGGGTTTCACTGTGTTAGCCAGGATGGTCTCAATCTCCTGACCTCGTGATCCGCCCGTCTCGGCCTCCCAAAGTGCTGGGATTACAGGCTTGAGCCACCGCGCCCGGCCCTGGCTAATTTTTTGTATTTTTAGTAGAGACGGGGTTTCACTGTGTTAGCCAGGATGGTCTTGATCTCCTGACCTCGTGATCCGCCCACCTTGGCCTCCCAGACTGCTGGGATTACAGGTGTGAGCCACTGTGGCCGGCCTCCAAGTGCTTTCTGTGTATTGACTCATTTATCTCCCAACCCTACGGGGTTATTACTATTATTATTATTATAGAGGGAGTTTTGCTCTTGTTGCCCACGCTGGAGTTCAGTGGTGCGATCTCGGCTCACCACAACCTCCACCTCCCGGGTTCAAGCGATTTTCCTGCCTCAGCCTCCCAAGTAGCTGGGATTATAGGCACACGCCACCACGCCTGGCTAATTTTTGTATTTTTAGTAGAGACAGAGCGTCACCATGTTGGCCAAGCTGGTCTCAAATGCCTGACCTCAGGTGATCTGCCTGCCTCGGCCTTCCAAAGTGCTGGGATTATAGGCATGAGCCACCACGCCTGGCCTAAGTTGCTATTACTATGCTTATTTTACACATGAGGAAACTGAGGCACAAAGAGGTCAAGGAACTTGTCCAAGGTCACGAGATTGAAGTAGCAGAGCCCAGGTTCCAGCTCAGGTTACCTGACTCCAGACCTGGAATTCATAACCGCTGCACCATCTGCCCCTGTATATCCTTTAGAATTCAGCCCAAGGGCCATGTCTCCCCCAGAGGCCTTCTCTTTTCCCTGATTGGGTCAGGAGCTTCCAGCCATCATCCTGTGAAGTCTGCTTGTCTGTCCCCTAGGCTGGAAATTCCCAACAGCAGGGACTGTCTGCCTGGTTCAGCACTATATCCTCAAAGTCTAGCACAGTGCCTGGCACCTAGCAGGGACTCCACATAGGCTGAAAGCCTGCAAGAATCCCACCCTAGCTTCACATTTTCAATCACAAGGACTGCAATACCCCATCACATACGGTAACTGGGGTCGAAAAAATTCAATCACATAAAATCTGGGTTTTGATTTTTATATAGTTAGTGAGAAGCAATGCTTTTTCATCCATCTGAAGTGGCACAAAAAGCCAGGATAGTAAGGCATGCTGTACACCACTGACCCTATGCCGAACTGAGGAAATTCCAGATAATCACAGGGCATTCACTTCCTGACACTCCCATTCCCTTTTGAGAAATGGAACTGGCTGTAGGACAGGAGCTCTTTGCAGCCCTTGCTCATGTTGTATTAAATTTGTGTTTCTTGTGGACAGCATCAGGAAGAGCGTTGCCACACCCACTTTGTGCCCAATCTTGGCCACATTATCCGAAGGTCAAGGAGCCAACAGAGTAGCTGAGAGTCAGAGGGGCTTGGAAAGAGTGAGGGGCTCTGGTCTCACTCCACGCATAGTTTCTGTTCTTAAACCATCCTAACACTGTTGCCTGAGCAAACTCTTGCACCATGAGTTTACCTTCCCACTGCCAAGGGTCACTCTTGTTGACTAATTCTTTTTGTGATGATGCAGAGATAACAAGCTCTGCCTTGGGAGGGGCTGTCAAAGGAGTGAAAGAGATGGACAGCTCAGAGGAGAGTAAGAGTCCCAAGCATGGGCAGGTCCAGGCAGGCTCCTTGGAGGAGGTGGCATTTGGTCCGGCCTCTGCGCCCTGCTGGCCTTTCCCCTGTGGTTACAGAGACCACAGAAATGCCATGTGAGCCTCAGCCTAGATTTCCCTTTGAGCCAATGACAGTCTGGGGAGAGGTTATGGCAGCCTCCAGGAGATGAGAGTGAGTGCTTGTCACTGAACCACTACCCCCTTAGGTGTGCAGCCTGCCCAACCCTAGCTGAGAGGTGTGGGAGTCTTACTTTCTTCACCAATAAAGTGTAGATAATGATAATACCTTCCACCCAGGCCTGTGGTGAAGATCAAATGAGAGAATGCAGGGAAAAGCGTCTTATATGCTATAAAAGGCTCTGACAAATGCTCATTATTTCTTCCTATTCTTCTCCTGGAATTTATCAAACACTTTATAGGCCCTGGAGGTATTTTTTTTTGACTCCATTCTGCATGGCTTTCTCTGGCCCACAATTCTCCTCTCTTCTCCTGCTGTACTTTAAGGGAGGCAGGATAGTGCAGTGGTTAAAGAGGGAGGAGCAGGCTGGCCTGGGTTTGAATCCTGGCTTCTCCTTTTCCTAGAGGAATGCATGACTCAGGGCAAGCCACACCACCTTTCAGAGCTCCCTTGGCTCTCTCCTGTTTGTCCTGTTTAAAAATGAGTATAAAAATTGAACTTAACTCATAGATTGATGTGAGGACTAAATGAGATATTTTGTGAACAGTTCTTAATACTGTGGCTGCTGAGTGCTTAATAAATGTCAGCTGTGTTGTTTTTAATTCTCTCTGGTAGGTAGAATTCTACCATTTTTGAGTGGTAGGACCACTGAAAAGAGACCTCAGGCACAATTTTTACAGGCTTCCTTGTCTCCACACTCAGGCAGCGGGTAGATCAAGAAGCAGATTAAGTGCTCACTCATGCAGCAAGCAGTTTTTGAGTGCTTACTCTGCGCTAGGTACTCCTAGAGCAATAGGATGGTGAAATCACAGTCCCCATCACTGGGGAGCCATGCTGCAGTGAGGAAGATGTTTATTGATTCACTCACTCGCTCACTCTCATTCATTCATTCGTTCATTCGGTCAATTATCATCCATTTGCCAGGGTCTCCACATGCAGGTTCTGTGCTGGGCTCTGAAGCACAGAGCTGGGAACAGGGCAGGGAGCCTACTGCAGAGGTCGGGCTGGAGTCCCTTGAGGCCTCAACCTCTTTCTGATGTGCTTTCCCACTTCCTGTCACTTGGCCTCAGTCTCTCCATCTGAACGTCAAAGGGTCATTTAAGCTGGTCTCCAAGCTCCTGGCCCACACCAACATTCCAGATTTCTCAGCTAGGATGGACAAATGCTGAGTGACACCCCCATCCCTGCTCCCAGCCCACACACTCACTTGAGGCGCGGGCATCGATCGGCTTGGAGCTCATTAGTGGCTGCGCAGCCGTTGCTGCATGTCACAGGCTCTTAAAGTCTCCATTACCAAGGCCCCTTGCTCCTCTGTATTTTTAGCCCGCATCTGGAGGAGACGGCTGGCGTCTCCTGCAGTTATACATGTCAGGTTCAGTGGTTTCGACAACTTCTCAGGCCTCTGGGCACCTGGAGGTGGGGGCTCCTAGATCTGCTGCTGGAAGAGAAGCTGGTGGGAGATGTGAGGACCAGGGGTAGGACCAGGTGTCCTCTGTTCTGCAATCCCCCAGTCCCTTCTTGTGGGATACTGCCTCCTAGGTATGACAGAGCACATGGGCCCCCACACTTTCCTGGCTGTTCTGGGACCTAGGAGGATAAACTGCTCTCTTGATGACACTGGACTCAGGGCAGGTGATACCAGCTTGGGAACAAAACCCAGGCCACTTGGACATTCCCAATGATCAGCCACCATCTCTGGCTGCAGACAGGTAGAGCAAAACACACAGAGGCCACACGTTGACATCCAATACTGAGAGCAGGTTTCTTCTGCCTATAGGAGACAGAGCAAGCTCCTGCAGCCAGCCCAGCTTGCAAGAGCCTGGGTTCCTTTGGCATTGACAAGAACTGTAGCTCACAGGCCCACAGGAGAAAGAATGTGGTTCCTGGTGACAGACACCAGGAAGGATGAGGCAGGCCACAGCTTGCCTGGGAGGGGTAGGAGGTGCAATGTGGCGGGGGATGGGGAGGAATTCCAACATGGGCAGAGGGGAAGTCCTCAGGCCTGAGATGGGAATGGGGCTGTTCCCATATTGGGAGCACCAAAGCCCGGACTTCCAGGAAGAATAGAAGCCTCAGTCAAGGACATAATTTAAATTTCTTTATTCCCCAACAGCCGTACACCCTAAGACTTGCTAATAAAGTAATAGTAGTGAACAATTATTAGTCTATTACTCTGAGCCAGTTACTTAGTGTACTAAGTGAGATCCTTGTATTTCCTGATCATCTTACCGATTCTTCACTTTAAGGGAGGAAGTATTATGATTCTTCTCATCTTATAGATGAGGACAGTGAAGCTCAGAGAGGCTAAGCAACTCACCCAAAGTCACACAGCTGGAAAGTGCCAAACATATGCAGAATTTCAATCCAGAGTCCAGGCTCGTCCTACACCATGTATGTAGCCTTCAGATGCCAAGGGAAGAAATGAGGTAAGTTCTCACTCAACAGTGACATTTTACTGATGATGCAGCGGAAAGAACATCATTTTGGAAAGTTCTGTCTCTATGCCAGATGTGGTTCTGACAAATCCCTCTTTTACTCTGGGCCTCAATGAGGAGATAGATTGAGGTATGGAAGGATCAAAGCCATATTATACATCTGTTCTGAGCTCCCATCTGAATCTGAAAAGATGTTAAATAATAATAGCAAACATTCCTGGAATATTTACTGTGTGCCAGGTATATTATACGTGTTGTTTTATTTAATCTTCATACCTCCCTGTGAAGTATTATCCTTAAACAGATGAGGGAATGAAGCTCAGAAAGGCTGAGCAATCTGCCTAAAGCCACACAGCTAACAACGAGGTGAGGCTGAAATTAGAAATGTGGCTTGCTCTGTCTTAACCACTCCCCTTTTCTGCCTTCTGAGGGTTCAGTCTTGGGACACCTAAATGTTTTGAGAAGGAAGACCTTCAGGTGTCTTCTGTCAGAGCTGGAAGGAGGCCAGGGGCAGAGCCTATGTGATCTGCTGGAAGCACTCAGTTTTCTGTTATTTAGGTGAGAGTAACGGCTTCCTTATTTTCAGGCTCAGGACACTGGCCTCCCTTTACACCACCCTATTCCACACCATCCGTTATTGACACCCCACTTACCTCAAGGTGCTGAGAGCTTCCCAAACACAGAATACCTCCTGAAGGAGGAGGAGGGAGAGGACCTGCAACACTTTTGCTCCTCCCAGAGGGGCCTGGAGGGGCAATGAGAGTGACACTTGACACAGGGACCTGGGGGTTTCTGAGTTTTGCCACCATCTATAAATTCACCAGATACTTACTGTCTGCCTATTCGGTGTCAGGCACCTTTCCAGGGCAGGGCTGCCATACAGAGTTGCATGCTGCACAACCCTCTGGAGGTGCCAATCATACGGTAGACACTGTGCATGACATGACTGGGTGCTGGGAGTGTCGTGGTAAGCAAGACCAACCTGGCCTCTGGTCTCACAGAGGATGGAGTCCCACAGGTGCCTCAGTCAGGCAAGGCAGGAATGACCTTACAGTATGGCCAGGGTGGTGATGGGGGAGGAGCAAGGGCTGTTGGGACTTGCAGGAGAGGCCCCAAACTATATTTGATAAGTCAGAGAAGGCTTCCTGGAAGAAGTGACATCTAAGCTAAGGCCTGAAAGGTAAGTAGAAGTAGCCTGCTTAGCGGGGAGAGTTCCAGGCAGGAGAAGCTTGAGCAATTAATCATAATCCAAGGTAATTCAGGCTGTAACATCAACATGAACACAGAGATGTGGGAGTCTGTATTCATTCCATCAGTCATTTACTCATTAAGGAGATGGGGAAAAGTTATGCCTGGGAGTTGGAAACGTTTCACCTAGAAGATAACCCTTGAACTGGGCCTTGAAGGATAAGTAAGGGTTTTCTGGGTTTAGGGGGCAGGAGAAGCGGGAGAGAAGCATCTGAGGAGACAAAACCACACGAGCAAAGGAATGCGGTTGTAGGTTTTGAGCATGTTGCCTGCACAAAGCAGAGGTTTAGGATGCCTTTCCCAGGCTACCCTTGGTAGCTCTTTGTCTCTCAACCCTAACCTTGATATTGATTCATTTTTAACGTGACTTCATCTGTTAATAAGGGTTCAGATAGGAATGTTGGATGTAGGCATGCCTGAGTGCAGGAATCAGTGGATGAGTGGAAAGATTAATAAATGCATGAATGAGGGAATATGTGAAAGAAGGAATAATAATACTGAACATTTTATGCGTGCTTTCCATGTGCCAGGCATTGTTCTAAGCGCTTTTTATTTATTAAATCATTAAATCCTCACACAGCCCTAGGAGGTAGGTTTTGTTATTATATGCATTTTACAAATGGGAAAAGTAAGACATGCAAAGTTAAGTAATGCACGCAGTGCCGCACAGCTAGGAGGTGGAGTGCAGGGGCAAGGGTTTGAACAGAGGCTACAGCCTGGGTCCCAGGAACAAATGCTAGGAGTTGGGCAGTTCCTCATTTATCCAAATAACTCCGCTCTCACTTCATAATGGTTTCTTGGCTAAGCCTCCACCAGAAATGTGCAGCTTCCTTGGAGCAGACCTGGGTCCAGGCAACCAGAGACTGTCAGGGCACTGCCCTGGCTGGTGGGGACACACAATACCTGCAGCCCTCGCGGGGCAGCTGCAATGTGCTAAGGATGTGCTGCTCCTTCCTAGAACAGGCTGGATGAGGAAGTAGGGCCTTTAGCTTGCACAGTGGAGAACACCCTTGCTCTGGGAGTGCCTCTCTGATCACTGAACAAGAAGCTTGAAGTTTGCCTTGCAGTTGATTGTATTAGCATTTCGGAAGAATCCCCCTTCCTGGGAAGTGTATTAATGATTCACTCTGGCTGGTCTCTCACCCAGGGCAGCCTCTTAGTGAAGTGCCACAGATTTCCTAGGAATCCTCTGAGACATTTTGACATTCTGATTGTCACTGCCAACGTGGGCTGCGAAGGAATTAATTGACACAGATGAAACCCTCAATTTCCAAGGGCTGTGTAATAAAATAAAGGTTATTGTATCATTGTAGATTCCACCACTAATGAAAAAGGGCTAAAGACCATAATGACAATATGGCATGCTTAGTGAGTGGAGACTCACTTTGATTTTTACAAGCAACCATCCTGAACTTTCAGGAATAATAAGGATGATAGTTGTTATTTATCGAGAATTTATGATATGTTAGGTCCTTTACTAAATGATCTATCTATATATTATGTATTCCAACTCTATGAAGGAGATGCTATTTTCATTTCCATTTTATGGGTGAAGAAACTGAGGCAGGGAAAGGTCCAGTAAACATGGCTAGTAAGTTGGAGAAATAGACAACCTTGTGGCTGAAAGACATTCTATTTTCTTGAGGATGAAGGATGATTGAAATACCTGGGCAGGCAGGGTTAAGATATGGGCTAAACATAAGGAATTCTGGCTGGTAGAGTGTTATAAGTGTCTGTACACACTTTCTAGACACTGAGAGAACACCACTGCCTTTTCTCGCAGACCATAGGAATCCCATCCATCCATCTACCCATTCATCCATACAAAAGAGATCCACCCATTCATCATCCACCCAACCATAGATCCATTAATCTGCCCATCAATCCACTCATCCATTTATCTGTCATCCACCCATTCATTCATGCATCCATTCAGTTAGTCATATATTCATGTATTCACTTATTTCTTCAACTCAGGGATGTCTCTGACTACCCCTCCCCAGCTTCTGTCATGGGGGTGGGTGCCCCCCTTTCCTATAAGTGCCTGCTATGCCAGATGTAGCAGGTGGAGGAAAAGCGCAGGAGAGCAAGGTGCTGGGAGATACAGTGCCACCTCCATAATTTGTAAAGAGTTCCTTTAACTTTCTCATCCCCAATCTCCATATATGTAAAATGGGAATAATATTTGCAGGCTGTTGTGAATTTAAAGCAAGCAAATGTGTGATATGTTTTGGAAATATAAAAGTTCTGCATAAATTTATGTCTCTATCATCATTATCATCACTAGTGCAGTATGTACTCAAATCTATGACTCCCTTAAGTTTGAGAAGTCAGCATCTATAAAATGAACCATTTCTGATTTTGTTTTAAAGAAATTCTTTAAAATTTATAAACATGAAATTCAGTAAAATAACATTACTTTAAATCATGCAATTGCACAGTTTTATAATAATCAGATCTATTTATTCCACGTTCTCTTGAGGCTACAGGAAGTATTGGAGATTAGGAGTTGTAAAGGGACTTGGTAAAAAGGGATACTTGATCATGAAACATCAGTCCTGCAATTCCTGGCTTAATGGATAGAGCTCTCCAGAATAATATTATATATCAGGAAGATTGTTTAAGGCTTACTTCTTGTTGGTTATAAGAATAAGTGAGGGAAGACTGTAAGGAAATATGTGCCTAAAAACCCAGGAAAAGATGAATAATCAGGCTACAAGATGAGCAGGAACTGCTATAAATAGAGGTTATATAAACGCTATCATCAGTCAGTGTGGGTTACATTATGCTGCAGTAACAAACAGTCCCCAAGTCTCTGAGGCCTATTACAAATGTTTATTTCTGCCTTATATTACATGTCTGTCGTGGGTCAGCTGCAGCTTTGCTCCCCTGCTTTCTTCACTCTGGAGCCCAGGCCAACAGAGGAGCACACCAATTCTTAAAGCTTTCCCTCATATTTTATTGGCCAAAGCAAATCGCATGGCAGGCCTGTCATCAATGGGAAGCATATTTCACTTTCAGAAAGGACACCCAAGGGAGGAACAGCAAATATTTTGACCAATAACACAACTTTCCATATATATTGTAACTGAACTAGGTTATTTGAACCTTGGAGTGGCTTACAGGAAGAACCTTTGGAGGAAGAGGTAGTAGCTCAATTAATTTAGCTTCTCTCTGTGTCTGCCTCTTCTCCTCTCACCACCCATTTTCTATGTATTGTGGCTTTTGCCCTTGTGTCCTTTTTTTTTTTTTTTTTTTTTTGAAATGAGGTCTTACTCTGTTGTCCAGGCTGGGGTGCAGTGGTATGATCTTAGCTCACTGCAATCTCTGCCTCCTGTGTTCAAATGCTCTTCCCTCCTCACCCTCCTGAGTAGCTGGGACTACAGGAATGTGCCACCACACCCAACTAATTTCTTTTTTTTCTTTTTTTCTTTCTTTTTTTTTTTTTTTTTTGGAGACTAGAGTCTTACTCTGTCACCTAGGCTAGAGTGCAGTGGCATGATCTTGGCTCACTGCAACCTCTGCCTTCCATATTCAAGTGATTCTCCTGTCTCAGTTTCCCAAGTAGGGGGGATTACAGGTGTGAGCTACCACACCCAGCTAATTTTTTGTATTTTTAGTAGGGATGGGGTTTTGCCATGTTGGCCAGTCTGGTCTCGAACTCCTGGCCTCAGGTGATCTGCCTGCGCTGGCCTCCCAAAGTGCTGGGATTACAGGCATGAGCCACCACACCTGGCCTGCTTTTCCATCTTGAGATTCCCATTTCCTCATGACTCTGGCTTCCCCTTTACGGTCCTTTTGCCCTCTTTCTCCCTTATGACCTTTTACCTTCTGATTTTGCCGTTAGTTAGCCAGAACTCTTTAGAGTCAAGTGCCAGAAACCCAATGCAAAATAGTTTAAGCAAAAGGGAAAAGAAGAAATTTTTTGCCTCATATATGAAAAATCAAAGGTAGAGCTGGCCTTCAGCATGGCTGGGTCTCTGGGCCTTGGTAATCTTCTTGCCATCTCTCATCTCTTCTTTCCACTGTGTTAACTCCATCTTTGGGCAGACTTTCCCATCTTGTTGATGGGATGGTTGCTATGGCAGAGGCCCCTGGTTTCCTGACAACAGCTGTTCTCCTTTTCTTCCAATATGATAGAATATTTTAGTTGGCAAGATGGCCTTTCTTGCAACTAGTTGTGCTTTAGGACTAAATTCTGGCTAATCATACATGAGAAAATGATGTGTGCAACTTTTGGGCTGTTCCTCTAAAATAAATCGTTGTGCTTTCCCTTCCTTTTTATTGCCTTCTGGCTGGCTGAAATGTGGTCATGGTGGTGATAAGTGTCACCCCCAGAGGGGACAGAGCAACAAAATAGAAGGAGCCTGGGATTCTGAGAACTTTTGTGGAGCAGAACTACTATATCTACTTGAGCTTTTATATGAGAAAGAATTAAATTTTAATCTTGCTTTAGCCCTGTTATTTGGGCGTCTTTGTTAGAGTAACATGATCAATATCTTAATTAATTAACTTCCCCATCTTGAGCCCATCGTTGTGGTGAGGGGATGAAATCTACTGACTGGGCCAGGCCTGGGAATTAGGGTCTTATTTCAGAATCTGGGGTGAGACTAATTCACTTAAACTCTTAGGTGAGACTAGCTCATCTAAGGAATATTGGGGTACTATCACCAGAAAAACATGTGAAATGAGTGCTAGGCAGGCAAAAACAACATATGGCCATCACACCCTGTCAACTCCTCACTCTCCTTCTGCTTGCCTGCTTAGATTCCCTAGAAAAACATTAGATTGGCCCAATTCATCTATTTCCTCTCACCAGGCCACAACTCATCTATCAGGTGCCAGATAATGGCCCAATCAGCTGTGGCTATGGAGATGGGTCACCTGTAGCTATGAGTTTGGTAGCCTTGGTGGACAGAGTAGACAGCATAATTCACGTATCTTCAGAGCCCTCTGTCCACTTGCTGTAGTGGGTGGGGATGATGTTGAGGCCTGGGAGTAATTCAGGAAGTGGACTAGTGTTTTAGTCTGTTTGGGGGCTATAACAAAATGCCATAAGCTGGGTGGCTTATAAACAACAGAAACTTATTCTTCCCAATGCTGGAGGCTGGGAAGTCCAAGATCAAGGCACCAACAGACTCAGTGTCTGGTGAGGGTTTACTTTGTGGTTCATAGAATGGTGCCTCATCATTAGTCCTCACATGGTGGAAGTGGCAAAGCAGCTCTCTAGGGCCTCCTTTTTCTTTTCTTTTCTTTTCTTTTCTTTTCTTTTCTTTTCTTTGTGTGTGTGTGTGTGTGTGTGTGTGTGTGTGTGTGTGTGTGCTTTTTTTAAGAGATAGGGTGTATAAGGCCATTATCTCATTGCCATAAAGAAATACCTGAGACTGGATAATTCATAAAGAAAAGAGGTTTAATTGGCTCATGATTCTGCAGACCTTATAGGAAGCATGATGCTAGCATTTGCTCAGCCTCTGTGAAGACCTCAGGAAACTTACAATCATGGCAGAAGGTAAAGGAGGACTAGGCACTTTGCATGGCCAGAGCAGGAGCAAGACTTGGGGTTGGAGGTGCCACACCCTTTTAAGCAACAGATCTCATGAGAACTCACTCACTGTCATGAGAAGAGCACCAAGGGAATGATGCTAAACCATTCATGAGAAATCCACCCCTATGATCCAATCACCTCCCACCAGATCCCACCTCCAACATTGGGGATTGCAAGTCAGCATGAACTTTGGGCAGGGACACATCACCAAACCACATCATTCCACCCCTGACCCTTCCCAAATCTCATATCTTTCTCATGTTTCAAAATACAATCATGCCTTCCCCAAAGTTTTAACTCATTCCGGCATTAACTCAAAAGTTCAAAGTCTCATCTGAGACAAGGCAAGTCCCTTCTACCTATGAGCCTGTAAAATAAAAATCAGTTTAGTTACTTCCGAGATACAATGGGAGTACAAGCATTGAGTAAACATTCCCATTTCAAAAGGAAGAAATCAGCCAAAAGAAAGGGGCTACAGGCTCCATGCAAGCCTGAAACCCAGCAGGGCAGTCATTAAATCTTAAAGCTTCAAAATAATCTGCTTGGACTCCATATCTTACATCCAGGGCATACTGATGTTAGAAGTGGACTCCCAAGGTCTTGGGCAGGTCTGGCTCTGTGGCTGTGCAGGGTTCAGCCCCCAAGGCTGCTCTCACAGGCTGGCCCTGAGTACCTGTGGTTTTTCCAGGTGCAGGGTACAAGCTGTCAGTGGATTTCCCATTCTGGGGTTTGAAGGATGGTGGCTCTCTTTTCACAGTTCTATTAGGCAGTGCCCTAGTGGGGACTCTGTGTGTGGGTTCCAACCCCTCATTTCCCTTCCACACTGCCCTAGCAGAAGTTCTCAAAGAGGCCCCTGCAGCAAGCTTCTGCCTGGGCACCCAAGCTTCCTCATGCATTCTCTGAAATCTAGATGGAGGCTCCCAAGCCTCAACTCTTGCATGCAGTGCACCTGCAGGCTTCACACCACATGGAAGCGGCCAAAACTTAAGGTCTGCACCCTCTGGAGCTGCAGACCGAACTGTACTTGGGCCCCTTTGAGCAGAGGCTGGACCTGAGTAGCCAGTGTCCTGAGGCTGTGCAGGGGAGTGGGGTCCTGAGTCTGGCCTGTGAAACCATTCTTCCCTTCTAGACCTCAGGGCTTGTGATGGGACCGGCTGCCAGGAGGGTCTCCGAAATGCCTTCAAGGCCTTTCCTCCATTGTCTTGGCTATTAGCATGTGGCTTTTTTTTTTTTTTTTTTTAGTTGTGCAATCTCTCTAGCAAGTGGTTGCTCCACAGCCTCCTTGAATTCCTCTCTCAAAACCAACAAACCAAAAAAAAACAAAA
>NW_016805589.1:1076105-1105334 GCF_001698545.2 Rhinopithecus bieti
GTCCTCTCTCAATCTCTGTCCTCTCTCAATCTCTCTCTCTCTCTCTCTCTCTCTCTCTCTCTCTTTCTCTTTGAGGTGTGGTCTGGCTCTGTTGCCTAAGCTGGAGTTCAGTAGTGTGATCCCAGCTCACTATAGCCTTCACCTCCCAGGCTCAAGTGATCCTCCCACCTCACCTTCCTGAGTAGCTGGGACTATAGGCATACGCCACCACGCCCAGCTAATTTTTGTATTTTTTGTAAAAATCGGGTTTTGTCATGTTGCCCAGGCTGGTCTTGAACTCCTGAGCTCAAGCGGCCCACCCACCTCCGCTTCCCAAAACGCTGGGATTATAGGCGTAAGCCATCATGCCCAGCCCCCAGGTCATCACTCTCAAGGTCAAAGTTCCACATATCCTTAGGGAATGGACACAGTCCAGCCAAGCTCTTTGCTAAGTCATAACATGCGTGACCTTTGCTCTAGTTCCCACTAAGTTTCTCATTTGCATCTGAGACCTTGTCAGCCTTGGCCTTCGTTGTTCATATCGCTATCAGCATTTTGGTCACAACCATTTAACCAGTCTCTAAGAAGTTCTAAACTTTCCCTCATCTTCCTGTCTTCTTCTGAGGCCTCCAAACTCTTCCAACTGTTACCCAGTTCCAAAGTTACTTCCACATTTTTTTTTCTTTTTTTTTTTGAGACAGAGTCTCACTCTGTCTCCCAAGCTGGAATGCAGAGGTGGGATCTCAAATCACTGCAACCTTTGCCTCCCGGAGGCGATTCTTGGTAGCTGGGACTACAGGCACGCACCACCATGCCCAGCTAATTTTTGTATTTTTAGTAGAGACAGAGTTTCACCATGTTGGCCAGGCTGGTCTTGATGTACTGACCTCAAGTGATCTGCGTACCTTGGCCTCCCAAAGTTCTGGGGTTACAGGCTGCTTCTGCATTTTCAGGTATCTTTGTAGCAATGCTGCCCTCCTCTGTACCGATTTTCTGTATTGGCCATTCTTGCATTGCTATAAAGAAATACTTGAGACTGGATAATTTTTTCTTTTTTCTTTTTTTTTTTTTTTTTGAGACAGAGTCTCACTCTTGTCACCCAGGCTGGAGTGCAATGGCGTGATTTCAGCTCACTGCAATCTCCACCTCCTGGGTTCAAGCAATTCTTCTGCCTCAGCCTCCCGAGTAGCTGGGATTATAGGTGCCCGCCATCACACCTGGCTAATTTTTTTTTTTTTTGTATTTTTTTTGTAGAGACAGGGTTTCACCATGTTGTCCAGGCTGGTCTCGAACTCCTGACCTCAGGTGATGAGACTGGATAATTAATAAAGAAAAGAGGTTTAATTGGCTCATGTTTCTGCAGGCTGTACAGGAAGCATGATGCTGGAATTTGCTCAACCTCTAGGGGAGCCTCAGGAAACTTACAGTCATGGCAGAAGGTAAAGGGGGAGCAGGCACATCATATGGCCAGAGCAAAAGCAAGAGAGAAAGAGGCAGGGAGGTGCCATACACTTTCAAATAACCAGATCTCATGAGAACTCACTATCATGAGAACAGCACCAAGAAGGGGATAGTGCTAAATCATTCATGAGAAATACACCCCCATAATCCAATTAGCTCCTACCAGGGCCCACTTCCAATACTGGTGATTACAATTCAACATGAGATTTGGGGTGGGGACCCATATCCAAACTATATCATGGGGTCTTGCTATGTTGCCCAGGCTGGCCTTGAATTCCTGGGCTCAAGCAATCCTCCTGCCTCAGTCTCCCAAAGTGCTGGTATTACAGGTATGAGCCACTGTGCCTGGCCAAGAAGACTCTTTTATAAGGGCACTAATCCTCATGATCTAATCACCCCCAAAGGCCCTACCTCTAATACCATCACAATGGTGATTAGGTTTTCCACTTACGAATTTTGAAGAGAAAAAAACATTTAGACCATAGCAACTGGGCTCTCCAGCCATGGAAAATGGATTAGGGAAAATATGAGAACTGGCTAAGGATATCTGTATGCTGTCAGCCCCAGTCTCCAAAAGTTGGTCTCTGCCCATGACCATCTGTGTAAAATGACACAAGGATCCTAGTTGGGTCATCTTCACTGTGCCAAAGGCAAGATAAGTTCTTTAAATTTACTGCAAACGCTCATTGGGGATGGACCAGAGTGTTTGTTAACTCCAAACACCAATAAATGCTGATAAATAATGCTATTAAAAATGTGTTATTGCTCTGACACTTTGTTATAACGTCTTTCCTCTTACGTTTTCCCCATGTAACATTTGCTTTAAAAGGCCCCAGCCAAAAGCCGAACACCAATAAAACTGCACCAAGTCTCCCAGAACATCTTCATTTATGAAACAGTCAGAGACGCAGCACTCAGGGAGAAGCCACTGAGATATTCCACTGTTTTGTAAACTTTGAAAAATCTATAGTTCCTGTAGTTGAGGCCTAACTGCACATTGCATTTGAAATTTTGAAGCTTCAATTGCTTAAAAATATTGTAACTGCTTCTCAAACAGGAAAATTGCATTTAGATTTCCCTCTGTGTTTAACCTCAGACTGGCAAGAGATAGTCTTCAAATTTCTCCAGCAAATGAAAATCACTTTAGGATTGAGATTGCATATGGATAGTTCCTGCCATGAGAAAAAGAAATCTCCAGGAACAAATACAGTCATATCTTCTGTGCTGGGCCCATAATGTGGAGAAATAGATGATCATTTTGTCCTATAATCCACAGCATGAGGGATTTGGGACAGAGACAAGGAAAGACATTCTTGAATATGAGGTTCAGCCACATCTGAACTGTTACTAAGGGAAATTGCAGTGTCCTGCACTCAATTTTCTTAGAGCCAGCCTCCTGTAAAATTGTTCCATTCCTTTGGCACTTTCCATGTCAAAATTCCCATTTTGACCACAGAGGCTCTAGTGCTTTCAAACCATCTCTTCTCAGTCAGTCTTACAATTCATTCAAACTAAAGTGTGATTGTTTGCATTTTAAAGGGATCCAATTGGAAGAGGGCAGTGCTTTACTCAAAGGAATTAGTCAACATTGGTAAAATTATAGGCAATGACAGGTCTATCCGATGGAGTGTTGAACAGGGGTCTACTTATAAGAGTGGTTTTACCTCTGGTAAATGCATCCACTTTCCTCCCTCCCTTCCTCCCCCTCTACTTCCTCCCCTCCTCCCCCACTTCTTCCTCCCTCTCTCCCTTCCTTTCATCTATTCAACAAACTTCTCTGGGGTACCTGCTCTATTCCATTCTTTATGTTCAGTGTCGAAGTCTTGGAACAGGAACTTCCCACGACAAAGGGAACTGAGCCCAAGAAATAATAATCATAGTCATAGAACTACAATTACCATTCATTGAGTGGGTGCTTACTACATGCTGGAAACTATGCTAGGAGCTTTTTCTGGATAGCATTTAATCTTCCCAACAGCCCAGTGAGGTAGGTAGTATTATGCCCTTTTCACAGACAGGAAAATAGAGGCACCATTTTTGGTCCAAGTTTGTACATGTTAAGGTGTGATACTGGGATATCAACACAGGCAGCTCTCTGTTTCAAGCGAGATTAGATTAAAATAAGCATATACGGCAGGCTTTGAGGAGGCAAATTCTTAAGGTGCTCTGCTCTACCTGAGGAGTTGTTTTAAGGGGCCGCAAGAAAAGCCAGCCTCTTGCTGAGTGTATAGGAGGCTCAGGTGAGGGGAGCCCCAGAGGGTCGCCCCACTCTTGCGCCCTCTCCCCCACGTCATCCCCTCCCCCCACTAGCAGACAGCAGAAGCCAGCAGCCTGGCTGCGCCCCAGGCCTGGCTCTGGTTAGGAAGAGGGGATCTTTTGTGAGTTTCTGGCCTGGTCTCTGTTAACACCAATTAGTGTTTCTGCCTGCTTGGAGCTGCAGGGCCAACAGGCTTCTATGATCCTGGTGGCTGGAGGTTCTGGCCTAGAAATGTTCAGGATGTGGGACAGAAGTCAGAGAGTCTGAGGGGAGGGACTTTGTCATTGAATGGAGAGGAAATGGGGTTTCACAGAGGCTCCCTGGGGCCCAGCAACCTGGAGGACAGAGCTCTCTGGGGCCAAAGAGGAAGAAGAGAAAAAGACATCTAGGACTGCCTCCACCCCACCCCCGCATATCCCACTGTGTCTTGGCTAGGAAATCGGGGACTGGTTGTTGAGCGAGGAGGAGAAGGTCGAGAGTGCGCTCTGACATTCCTGGGCTTGTGCACCACTCTAGGACAAATTCTTCTAGGAGCTTGGCTATCTAGGGTTGTGAATGCCTTACTTTACCTTAAAGTAAGCCCAGAAAATTGGCCTCCGATTCCCCAATAATCTAGGATTTGTGGCTGGCCATGGGTAAGTTTGAATAAATGGTATGAAATTAGCAGACTGAGTCCTCAGGAAAAGCTGAGACGGGGACTGCCAGGAAAGCCTTGTCACCCCTTTATGAGGCTGCCTTTGGCCTTCCGGATGGATGTGAGTGAGAGATCCCTGAGTCCCTGTGGCCTGGGGAATGGCCTGTGTCCACCTGCCCTAGATCTTTCTTGTCTGACTGTTCCCTTGACTCCTCTCCCTTGTCCTCTGGCCCCCTTCGTGTTGTCCCCTCCATCTGTCCTTTTTGTCCAGTCGTGGGCTTCTTCTTGTCCTTCCCTCTCCATTGAGCCTGCTTGGCCGGCCAGTCCTCCAGCAGGGGTAATCATCCATTCTCACATTTCCAGTGCTCACTTGGGCTGGACCACTCATCTTGCTCCTGCTTCTTGCAGGAGGGCTGTCTCCCGTGTTGTTTGCAGAGCCAATAGCTATAGATGTCCAGGAGCTGGTGAATATCACCCCTTGCCTGGCTCCAGCTCCACCTGGTTGCCCAGATCTTCTTCAGTGACTCACCCAGGTGCCCCCAGGGACTGGTTTTCCAGAACCCCATCACTATAGATTCAAGAACATCACTTCACCTTTCAAACACAGAACTTACTGCCTATCTCTCCCCTACTCGCAACTGGGGCCTTTCTGAGCAGTGCATGAAGGGATGGGGAGGTGTTGTCCACAGTAGGAAGGCCCTGGCCCAAGCCAAATTTTCTCTTTTCTAACCTCTGGCCCCTCTTCTCTTCCTTGCAGTCTCCATTCTCTTCTTGGGGACTTCTCCAAGTTCCCATGGCAACCACTACTTCCTGGCCCCAAAACCCTAGGACCTGGACCATTTCAAGGTCAGGCAGAGGCCTGAAGGGTGATAGAGGCCCTGTATTGGCTTCCCAGGCCCCAGGCTCAGCCCTTCTCTGTTGGTGCAGGATTCCTAAACCTAGGTGACAAATGATCATTTCTTTCTGTATTGAAAAGGCCGGGTGCAGTGGCTCAAGCCTATAATCCCAGCACTTTGGGAGGCCGAGACGGATGGATCGCGAGGTCAGGAGATCGAGACCAACCTAGCTAACACGGCGAAACCCCGTCTCTACTAAAAAATACAAAAAACTAGCCGGGCGAGTTGGCGGGCGCCTGTAGTCCCAGCTACTTGGGAGGCTGAGGCAGGAGAATGGCGTAAACCCGGGAGGCGGAGCTTGCAGTGAGCTGAGATCCGGCCACTGCACTCCAGCCTGGGCAACAGAGCGAGACTCCGTCTCAAAACAAAACAAAACAAAAAAAAAAAAAGAAAAAAAGAAACTCAGCGTCTCCAAAGCATCTCTTATGAGAGGCAGGTACTGCTGCTCCCTCTTCCTTTCTAAGCCTCTTCTCTCTACTTCTTTGCCTTATCTGAGCTTAGGCTAAAGCCCCAGGATACACCCCAGTCAGAAAGAGGCTCAGGCCCAGTTGGGCAGGGCCTGCTGTGGCCATGAAACTGATACCTCATCAGCTTTCCAGCTTTCACTACGTTGTCTACTTCGGGTCTCCTGGGCTGTGGGAGGCATGGGAGACGGGCAGGGGACGTTGCTGTGCTCTGATGTAGGACCTGAGAAAGGTGCTTAGATGCCCATACACTAAGGTGTCCTTCTGCAGTCTGGGCAACCTGTGAGGTTTTCCTGTCTGACTTTTGAGTTGAGATCGGATGTCCTAGGCTCTGACTGCACATCAGCCACTAATACTAATGCAGATGGAATCGGAGCATTTAGACAAACACATAAAGCTCCCGTTTCCTGAATATTTAGTAAGAGTCACTCAAGCGTCATAACCTTGATGTAAAGAGCTACATTTATCCCCATTTTAGAGATGAGGAAATGCAAGCTCAGAGTGGTTGCTACTTGCCCAAGAACAAACAAGAATGGCGTGGAGCTGGGATTTGATTCCAAATATCCGGAGCTCCTGCTCTTAAATTTTGCAAAATACTTCACAGGCAGGACTCTTGTCACTTCCCCCAGCTCATCTCAGTGCTTTAGCTGGGCATTGTCACCGCTGGGGCTCTGAGGCCAGAGAGCTAGAGTCATGAGAGGCCAGGAGCTCTAAGGCCTGTCTTAAGGGACCTGCTAGTGTCAGGACTCTGGGGCTGGGAAGGAACTTGGAGAGGCTTTCTCTCCACCTGATGGCCACCCATACCCACCCTGTCACTAGAGGCTGACAGGAGCTGCTTTGTCAACAAAAGTGTCCCTGAAGCTTTCTGCAAGCCTGTCACATACCTCTCCTAGGCAGGGAGTCACTGGGCTTGACTCTGCCTTTCTAGCAGGTGCTGCTGCCACTCAGGGCTTCCTGGGGAGGAGGAGTCCTTCCAGGGCCTGCCCCATGCTCCCACGGCTTGAGATACACAGTCAGCACGTTCCTGCCTTCCCCCCAGCCCTTTGAAGCCGGGATCACTAAGCTCTGGAGAAATAGCTCCCCACACCTAGCAGGAAGAGCCTGGACTAACCGGTGTTGTGACAAGTTGGAGAACCTCCAACTTGCACGGGGGGGCCTCTGTCATCTAGATCTCCCTTCCTTACACAGCTGCTAGCATGGGTTCCTTCCATCAGACTAGTCCCATGAACTGGCCCCTGGGTCTTTGCTGTACATGTTGATTTCATGCCTCTCCTTTTCTCTCTGCTTCTTCCCACTCTCTTCTCGATGTCCAAATCCTGCCCACACAGGAAGGCTGATCTCAACTCTCACTTCCCCCAGGGAGCCTCTCTGGACTACTCCAGCCTACAAGAGCTCCTTCCTCTGAGCCTTCACAGCTCACAGAATATAACCAAATTCTATGGTATCTCTCATCATATATTAGTCTTGTTTTTCCAATTAGCCCATCAGTCCCTTGAGGGCAGGAGACCACAGCTGACCCCTTTTTGCCTCTCCCAGTGCACTTAGAGAAGGGCTGGGCTTTCTTGGAACTCATCCATGACTGCTTGGCTAATTGGAATCTGCTAAACTATATTCAGGGCCTGGCATGTGTGTGTACACTGTATATAGACTTCCTGTGTCTGTGTGTACCCTTGATTTACATGTTTGTGCACATATGTAAGGTATCTGTGCTCATGCATGCGAATTATGGTTGATGTATGGCACTATGTGAATAAATGGTTTAATTAATTCAACAAGCATTTATTGAGATCCTGTCACAGCTGGGCACTGTGCCAGGTGATGGGGATATGATGGTGAGTAAGAAATGGACTGCCCTAGCCCCTCAGAGCTGGGAAGAGAGACCATTAAAGAAGTAATAATAATAATAAGTGAGCTAAGTGCCGTGATGGGGCAGCACATGCCAGGGGCCCTGACTTTAACCAGTCTAGGGAGACAGATCGGGGAAGAACTTATGCAGAAAGGAAAAGTTGGTTAAGACTTAGTCTGTTGAGGGTTAAATTGTGTCCCACCCCCTCCAAAATATATTCAAGTCCTAACTCCCAGTACCTGTCAATGTGACCTTATATAGAAATAGGGTCTTTGCAGATGTCATCAAGTTAAGATGAAGTCATACTGGATTAGTGTGCACCCTAATTGAAAGACTCTGGTGTCCTTCTAAGAAGAGGGAACACAGACACAGACACAGGAAGAATGCTATGTGACCACAGAGGCAAGATTGGGGTGATGTGTCTACAAACCAAAGATTGCAGCCACTGGAAGCTCTTGAGGGTGGGAGACCACAGTTGACTGCTTTTTGCCCCTCCTAGTGCACTCAGACAAGGGTAAGAACCTTTCTGGCACTCAGAGAGAGACATGGAACAGATTTTCTCTCTGAGCCTCCAGGAAGTAACCAATCCTGCTGACATCTTGATTTCAGACTTCTGGCCTCCAGAAGTATGAGAGAATAAATTTCTGCTGTTTTAAAGCCACCCAATCTGTAGTAATTTTTTATGGCAACTCCAGGTACCTCATACAAAAGCTTACTAGGAATCCACCATGTGAGGAAAAGAAGGGAAGAATGATTCCATCATAAGGAACAGATTACACAAAGGTGAGGGGGAGTGAGAGGCCATGTCAGAGAGAAATGAAAAGTTCAGTGGGGTTGGGATACTCCCTAGGGGGTGGGAATGGGGGGGTTACATTTTAGATCATGTATGTGTGTCCATATGGTTTGCATGTATGTGAAGTTTGTACATGTATGTGCTTTTCGGAGTCTTGCATGTTTCAGCCTGTTTTTATGATTCATGTGTTTCTGTATGCTTCTGCATAATTTGTGTGTGTGTCCTGACCTGTGAGTATGTGTGCCTTGCATGTCAGTGCATATATGTGCACAGTCTACAGGTGTGTGCATTGAACCCAAAGAAGTTGGTCTGTGGTTGGTCACAGGAAGATGTGAAGCCAGGCAGAGCCCTGTTTCCTCATCTATGTGGTTGGTGCTCACTGTAAATGGCAAAAACTTGGTCAAACTGTGCAATGACTCAGGTAGATACCAGGAGCTCAGAGCTCATCTGTCTTGATTCAAGAAGATCAAAGCAGAGTGGATGATGCCTTGACTGCATTGGTTAGCAAGAGGCATGTGTGGTACAGAACCACTGAGTCCTCGTGTTTGACAGCTGGAGGTGGCCTTGGAGATGGTTCTGATTCCTCTTGCACCTCAGCCCAGCCCCACTGGCACTGTTCCTGGGGAGTGCCCCAAACTCAATGCATCTGCCCAGAAAACATCTTCTTGGTAGAGCCCCACTCCCTGGGCAAGGTTTACAGTGGAGGGCAGGAATCAGAAAGGGCCACCCCATCCCAGGCCCTCCTGATGGGATGTGCAAAGAGTTGGGTACATACACACCTTTTTTTCTGAGGAGATCACAGCCAGATAGTCCGTGACTCAGGAAATCTAAGAACCACTTCTCTAGTCTAGGCTGACATTGAGAGTGTGAGCGTGTGCATGATATGTGCAGGTGTGTGCAAGCATGCGGAACTCCCAACCTGTTTCCTCTCTGAGAATATGGTTGGATCAGGATGTCAAGTGCAGCCCCGGGCCCTACCAGCTGCTGTGTGGTCATATTGTAGGGGCTGTCCTTGACAAGGCTGGTAGAACAGACAGAGCCAGTGTTAAGGACAAAAAGGGAGGGGCAGAGGCTGCAGCTTTGTAGGGAAGGCTGGCTTGTAACCTGAAGGAGCTCATCGAGATCAGCTCCCTGATCATCCCCATCCCTTATATGGTTCACATTCAGGATGAAGCCTTGGAGGTGGAGCCAGGGTGGGTGTGTGGGCGGGGATGGGGCCATAGGGTGCGCGAGGAGCATTATGAAGTTCCTCTGTAGCAGGAATTGAGACTGTTCAGGACCTTGGTCAGCACCTCTGGGTTCCTGCAGCACCAGCCTGTTTCCAGCCTGCCCTATTTCAATGCCTTTGGCCATGGTGGAGATGCTGAGTACAGTGAACCGACATATAAAGTTCAGGATGTAGTTGGGGGCCTTGTCAGGGCTACAGGAATTTTTGAGAGACGGGATGTGAAGGAGGGTCTCTCACATGGGAGACTCAGTGAGGGGATACTGAGCCCCAAAAGAATGAAAAGAGAGGATTTTCCAGAGATCAGGGTGGGTGGTGGTTGGGGGAGGCTTGCTGGGGGAGCCCTTGGCTTCAGACTCATCCAGTGGGAAGAAAGAGGAAGAGCATCCCGGTGAGGAAGGGGAGGAAGAGTCCCCAGCTCGGGTTGTGTTTCTCTTTCCTCTTATCTCAGGCACTGGGATGAGACAGCCTGGGCCTTACCACCCTTGCCCAACCAAATCTCTCCCCCTGTGGGCTCCCCAAACATTCTGGGATCAGAGGCTTCCCTGAGGCTATTCTCTGAGACTTGTCCCAGGTCCCTTCCTTCTGCTGTCCCACTTCCTTCCTTGCCTGACACCATCATAGCCCTGCCCTTTGCACCCCTGTCTTAACTGGTAGGACTTTGCTGCTGCCATCCTCTGGCTCCCAGACATGATGGCTCTTTTCCTTCCAAATAACTTTTTACAAGCAATTAATTAACCTCATCAGATCCTTTCTGTGGGTCCCAGTGCTGAGAGGGAGGCAGGAGAAGTGTCTTGTCCCTTGAGGCCAGGCAAGTGGATATGTGGCTACCCAGGCAGCTGCTGGAGGGATTCTCTCTTAGGCAGCCACCTCTTCCTCACTTTGGAGCCAGCAGTGTGGGCCCAGGTCCCAGGAGAAGTAAGGGTCACCCTGTCTGCTCTCAGCCCTGGCTTAGTCTCCAAACTGCCTTTCTTATTGGCTCCCTCCAGCTTCCCTTTTCTCCCAGTTCTCCCCTAGGCAACTTATGGGATCAAAGGTTGCATGCAAAGTACAGGTGAGTGTAAAGGAGCATGACCTCAGGTAGCAGTGATAACCTTTCCCCTGCATGCTGGGCCTGCCATTTTGGTGTAGCAAATGGCATGGAGATACAGGGAAATGCATAGTGTCTGCATGCAAATGGGCCCAGACATCCTGGTCACTTCCCTGGCAGCATGCAGCCCCTTGGTGTACCCATGCAGGGTCTGATCTGCGACCCTGAAGAGTGTTCCTCAAATACTCGGGCACTGGTGATGGGAACACTGGGCCTACCTCAGCTGGTCCTGATGCCTGTGGATGAGTCCCCTTTCTTCCACTCCGAGATCCCAGCTAGGCCCTGGAGTGTACTTAGTGTGTGACAACTGGGGAGAGGCTAAGGCTCAGAGGAAAGGCAGAGGGGAGAGAGACAAAGTGGGACATTGATTGTGCAGCTATCGATGCTGGGCTCTGAGCTAGACACGCAAGTTAACTCATGTTCTTCTGACACCCCAAGAAGTTCTTAAGGAAACTGAGGTTTAATGAAATGCAGCAACTGGCTCAAGATCTTGCACTGAGTAACTTGTGAAGCCAGAACTAGACCAAGATTTTTATTATCTGAGCAAAATTAAAATGTAAATCAGATAGTGCCATCCTCTGCCCAAATCACTCTCATGGCTTCCCAGTGCTTTTAGGGAGAAATTCTCTTCTTTGACATGACCAGCAAGACCATGCCCCTCTCTGCCACCTCATTTCTCACTCTGCCCCAGCACCAGGCCTTTTTATGCTCCTCTAGCATAGGTGCTCATTCTCTTCTTAAAGCTCTTGCACTTGCTGATCTGCCTGCTTGGAACCTTCTTCCTCCAAATCTTTATAGAATGGCTTATTCTCATTCTTCAGGTCAAACTCCACCTCCCAGAAGGCCTTCCCTGACTGCCCAGTCAACAGCTGCCTCCCTCCTTCCCTCTCTACCCCTTCATCCCAATTTATTTTCTTCACAGTACTTAACAGCATCTGAAGTTATTTATCTGTTCACTTGTTCATTATCTGTTTTGCCCACTAGAACATGAGCTCCTTCAGGGTATGAACTGTGTCTGTTTGGTTCACCATTGTATTCCCAGGGCCTGGTGCTTAATAAGTGCTCAATAAATGTTTGATGAATGAATGACTTCAGAAAAGCTTCGCTAGGCCCCAAGGGGGCAGCGAGAGGAAGGACAGGCTGGGTAGAGCAGTCAGCTGATGGGCTGCAGACCACATTGAGGCCTGATCACTGAGCCTCTGGGGTTCATCAGAGAGAGCCCATCTGTCCAGCTGTCATTCTGACCATGAGGTGGCCTAGCCTCCTTCCAGCACAGGGAACATGTGTGAACACATTTCCTCAGACTTTGAGTGAAGCCAAGTGAGAAGGACAAGGCTGCCTGGTGTTCCTGGACCAGAGATGTATGCCTTTGGGCTTCCTACATGTTCCCAGCCTTTCTTGATTTTGGGTGAGGTTTGTGGTGGCTCTGGAGCCCACCCTGCCTGCCCTCAGGGTTGCAGCAGGCATTGCCTGGCAGGGGGAGACTGCTGCTCAAAGAACCCGATCTTTTGCATTCACTGACATTCTTGGATTTGGCATTTACAACCTCAGGGCTCTATTCCGAGGAGGCCTTTTGCATTTGATGTAAATATTATGGTGATGAGAGGTGACACTGAGAATACCCTGTAGAAAATGTAAATCCACCCCCACCAGGCCGGAGCCTCTCCCCACTGCTGCTTTGGGTTGTTATTCAGAGGACTTATTCCTTCCAGTTCTTGAGTTAACCCAGAAAAGCCCCCTTCACCTGTAGGTAGCAGGGTCTAGGAATAGTACATTAGTTATTTCTCTAATTTGCAGAGGCACTTTCAGAGGCACTTTCATCCATCAATGTGGGATGCAGTGGTGGGGCCACGTAGCACTGCAGCCATTCATTAAGGGGAGGGATGTCTCCTCCAAGAGGAGGTTTGGGCAGTTCTCGGGTCTGGAGGGGTGGGGTTGGGGGATCATAGCTAGTAATGGGCACTGTATTCCCAGAAGTCAGCTACTCTCCCAGCTACTTCCTCACTGACTCCCGGTTTCTACTTGTCTCCCAACAGAGTTTAGCCCTGGATCTGTGTGTCTCTCTAAGCACTGGGGACCACTTTCAGCTGCAGTGCCCCTTGGTGCCACAATTTTACTCTCTTCCCAAACTCCCAGGGAAATGATGTTTATAATCCCCACTGGCAATCATGGTGGAGTGCTGGGACTGGAGCAGCTGTGCCGAGATGGTTTGCAGGATCAAGGAAAGAGGTAGCATTTTTACAATAGTATCTCTTTGATATGCTGTGTGGCTGGGGACAAGTGACTGAATCTCTCTGAGCTTTGGTTTCTACATCCTTCAAATAGGGAAGATAATACCTATGCCATATATGAGGCTTACATCAGGTTATGTGAGTGCATGTAAGGAGCCTAACACAGGACTTGACAAGCAGTGACTGTTCAAGAAGTAGGGGCAGGGTTTTGTTGTTGTTGTTGTTGTTGTTGTTGTTGTTTTGTTTTGTTTTGTTTTATTTTGAGACGGAGTCTTGCTCTGTCACCAGGCTGGAGTGCAGTGGTGTGATCTTGGCTCATGGCAACCTCCACCTCCTAGGTTCAAGCGATTCTCCTGCCTCAGCCTCCCTAGTAGCTGGGACTACAAGCATGCAGCCATACACCCCGCTAATGTTTTTCTTTAGCGGGGCGGGCAGATCACAAGGTCAAGCCTCCCAAGTAGCTGGGAAAATCACCTGAGCTGGAGAGGTCGGGCCGCAGTGAGCTGTGATTGTGCTGCTGCACCACCCCACCCTGGGTGACAGAGTGAGACACTGTCTAAAAAAATAAAATAAAAGTCCAGTATCTAGTAGCCAAGCTAAGAGTGAACTGTGTTTCTCTGACTCCAGAATCTGAGCTCTATGCTATACCAGCTTACTGATGATAATAATAAACACTCATTACACACCCAAATAATCAATGCTTATCGATTGAATGACTGGTCACTGTAGATATTATGTTCATGGCATAGCTAGGAAAAAAAGCTGTAAATTCTGGGCTCTCAAGCCAGCATCTGGCCCTTGGTCTGCATTATGGCTCACAAGCCCTCTGTACCTAATAATAACTGCTCCTACTTCAGCTGGGCGCAGTGGCTCACGCCTGTAATCCCAGCACTTTGGGAGGCCAAGACGGGCGGATCACGACGTCAGGAGATCGAGACCATCCTGGCTAACACGGTGAAACCCCGTCTCTACTAAAAATACAAAAAAATTAGTTGAGCATGATGGTGGGAGCCTGTAGTCCCAGCTACTCGGGAAGCTGAGGCAGGAGAATGGCGTGAACCTGGGAGGTGGAGATTGCAGTGAGCCAAGATCGCGCCACTGCACTCCAGCCTGGGCAACAGAGCAAGACTCCCTCTCAAACACAGAAGAAAAAGAAAAAAAGAAAAAAAAATCTGGGTTTAATCTATTTCCATCCCCTATTTATTTACTGTGCCATCATGGGCAAATCACTTCACCTCTATTTTCCAATCTACAGATAGGGTACAATGTCACCTAGTTTCAGATTGCCATGAAGAAAACTTAACGTTTGGCATAAAGAGGAAGCTCACTATTTATGTAATAAATGAACAAATGAATGAGGTAGAAAGATTTTAGGATATGGATTCAGGGAACTTGCATTGGCATCCCAGGTTTATTGTTTACTTTCTGTGTAATGGACGACAAGTGACTTCACCTCTCTGAACCTTGAGTCCTCTCAGTATAAAACAGGATAATATCTATCCCCAGCATTATTGTAGAATTAAATCAGACAGTTAATATTAAAATACCTTGTAAACCACAGGGCACTGTGCTCACTCTAGTTTAATATTACTTTGTGCAGAGCCCTGGGCAAGGAGCTATGAGGGCTCCAAAGATATGCAAAGTCCTTGCTCCTAGCCCTAGAGGAGCTATGACAGACTTGGGGAAGGAAGGCATGAAATAGGGGGCAGAGCCACACAGAGATTTCCACCCATTTGTTGATTGCACACATATTTACAGAGTGCCTTCCAAACACTAGGTGTGAAAGGTCTTCTGGGGATTTTAGGTTAGGCCAGATGGAGGGGCCTTGAATGCCAAGGTAAGGCCCTTGGATTGACTGTTCTGTGGGCAGAGGTTTTGGAAAGTTCATATGTCATCTATGCTCCTGAGTCCCCTTGTGAACAAGGCCTCTGGCTTGCTGAGTCACTTCCCTCAGTCACTGTCTGAGGGCCAAATGTGCAAAGTCCATTTTAAGGAGAGCATTTAAATTAGCCATTCAGTGGGTGGCCCCTCCTCAAATGTCAGTGGCCTATCTGGCCACCACAGCTGGCGGCCACAAAAGACCTGCCGAGAATCCTGCCGAGAATCCAATCTAATGGAGCGGTAAAGGCTCAAGCCACTCTTCCTGGGAGCGGGAGGGTGAGTTGCAAGGTGATTTTACTGCTGTCACAATCTCCCTTTAGACACAGCCCTCTCGAGGGCAAAAATAGCAGCTTTAGAGGCAGGAGAGTGTTGTGACATCATCCCCAGGTTCAGCCAGCAAACCTCACTCCAGCCAGCAGATCTTGTTTGCCCCTTGGAGACTTATGCCAAGGTCCTAAAGGACAACTTGGGTGGCCCTGGGGCTCCTTCCAGCTTCCTCGCCCCAGTTCTGGACCCTGCCTATGAACCAGAGTCCCCACCCACACCCCACCCTACTGTTTACACACCAGGTGAAGAGGAGTGCACTCACTAGTGCACTGTGGCTGGACTTGCGCCTACCTCCATCTCCCCAGGGCTGAGTGCTGCAGGCCTGCAGGGCCTGCAGCCTCTCTGGGCTAGGAGCACACAGGCTGAGCTGAAGATGCTGAGGATGGCACCTAGCCTGGAGGTTGAACTGAGGGGAAGACATTCTGCAGTCTCTGGGAGGTGGGAGGGAGGGAGGGTGGTTTGCAGAGAGAATAAAGGAGTTTATGCGAAACTCTGGGTGTGTGTGTATTTGCATGTGTGTGTGCCCGTCCTGCAGCAGAAAATGGCAGGCAGGAATGGGGACTCCACAGCCTCCACTGATTAGAAAGGTTTTGAAATTGATAAATTACTTTGTGTTGGGGCAAAATGATTTGATCAGGTTTCAAATGTTTCAGAGAAGGGAAGCTTCTCTTGGGCCAAGTATTGATTGCATTTAATAGAGCTGGGACTTTCTCACTGAAAAACAACAAAATAAACATCTAAGAGAAGGCACCAAAACACATATGCACTCTCTCTCAATCTCTCTCTCTCTCTCTCTTTCTCTCTCCTTCTTTCTCTTCTCTCTAAGGACAGGAAGGGATCCAGAGACCCACTCAAGGCTGGGGTGGGGGCGGGGGCAGTGTTGATGTCAGAGCCATGGGGTTCCTTTGGGGCAGATTGATGGTGGGGGCTCAGGAGAACAGGGGGCCTTGGGTTGGTCCCATTCTTCACAGATTGATTTTGCCAAACAGCAACTGTCGGAGCCTTTGATAAATCACTAACCCAGTGATGAATGCCCTGAGACTGGGTGGGGTGCGGGGAAGGATGTTGGTCTGGGAGGCAGCCCAGGGAGGGAAAGGGGCAAGGATGGAGGGCTGAGGGCAGCAGATACCAGCTGAGTAAAAGTGAGTCTTAGAAATCTTGTGAGATACCCCTGGATAGTTCACCCTGGGCTCGTCTCTCAACAGGATTTGACCATAATCATTGACTCAACAGTGCTTCAAATTTCATTTTCAGTCTGTCTCTTGTCTGTCTCTTGCTGTCTGTCTCACTGTCTGCCTCTTTATCTGACTTCCAAATGGACTCTGATGGTTTCCTCCCAGGAGATGATTCCTCTGGGCCTCCTGGAAAGTAGAAAAGAATGTGGGGAAGGCTGGAAGCAAGTAAGGCCTCGGGCAGTGGGAAGTGGGAGGGGAGGGGTGAGGTGACCTCCTGGAATGGAGGGATGAGGCCCAGCAGGGACCTGGACCAGCAGGGCGAGGGAGGGGCTGAGAGAATGCAGATGCAAGCTTGCAGAGCAGCTCTTGCCAGAAAGAAGCCTGTTTTTAGGAAGTCTTATTCTTCATGGAAGGAAAGGTCATGCCATGGGGTTCTCTTATCCATCAAAGTACTGAGAACAGAGACCTGTGCCAACTGAGCTCCCTGAGGAACAAGGGCAGAGGGGGAGAGGGACCAACCCAGAATCACAGAACTGATCTCTCCTCATGGCCAGAGCCTGCCTTGGAGGCAGCCCAGTTCATAGACCACAAGTTTGAGTCATCCTTGAGTGACCTTGCATGTATGACTTAGCCTCACTTGCCATCTGGTTCCTCATCTATAAAATGGATGTTAGAATAGGGTTACATGAGGTTTATATTAATTAAGATCGTGTGTACAAAGTGCTGAGCAGAGGGTCCGGCCCATAGCAAGCACTCAGTAAATGTTAGCTGGGAACATTAGTGTTCTCCCTGGTAGCAGCATGGCAGATTCTGAAGTCACAAAAACTCCTGCTCTGCCTGAGAGTAGAGAACTCTACTCAAGTTACTGATCCACAGGCCTAGCCACGTCGATCTTCTGTCCCCACTGTCAGTGCTTATGCACCTTAGGCAGAGGCCCACACTGCCTTTTCAGTAAAGGCAGCTGGTACCTAGCCCTCCAGATGCCTGCCGGCCGCCGGCAGGTGTCTGCTGGCCCCCAGGTGTCTGCAAACGTGAGTGGGGCTTGGTGCCGCTTTACCCGTTGCACACAAGGCGGCTTCCAGGCTCCCTCAGCCCTTGGCCCTGTCCATGGTGCTAACCCACATCCCAGCGCAAGACTTGCCCACAGAGCGGAACTTCTGACTTCAACCCCTCTTGCCCCCCAACTTTAACATCTCTGAAGATCCCCTCCATCATCAGGAATGAATTCTGAGCTCACTTTCTGGAATTCTGCCAGGAAGAAGGAAACGGTGTTAGTATAAAGAATCACACAAAAGGCCGCAGGTAATTATGTCTAAGCTGCTAACAGGATTGGCCGTTTGATAAATGGGAGGATTTGAGGCTGTTTTGTCACTGACAAGCTGTTGTAAGATCATATTGGAAGCTGAAGACAGTTTATCTTCATGTGTGTGGTGGAGAGAGGGGAATTCTCCGTGGATTTTACACCCTCTTTAAATTAATGTGATTTCCTAGGCTGGTTCTGTGCACGGGAGTGAGTGATCTTTATGACTCACCCCCTGATTAGATTACCTGGCTCAGTAGCCACCTCCAGCCCCTCTGAGTGCCCTCACCCTCCCAGACCCCTCCCTGCTCTCATTCCTCCAGCTCCCCTCTGACCTCCCCGCTCCCTCCTCTAGCCCTACTCTCAGGTCCAGCTGCTGAGCGAGCCCACAGCTCAATTACTGCTATCTAGCCTGAGAGACAGGGAGATCTAGTTTCTTCAGTTCCTCTGAAGGGAGAAGAGAGGGAGGTAGGGTGGGAAGAAGAGGGAGGCAATGGGAGAGGGAGGGAGGGAAGCAGTGGAGGAGAGAAGAAATGAGACAAAGAGGGAGTTGAAACAGAAACAGAGAGCCAAGCTGAGCCAAAGAAAAGAAAGAGAGATAAAAACAGTAGCAAAGAGAGAGGAGGGATTTTTCTTTCATTTCCAGAACCTTCCTTAAAACACAGGCACCAAGGTGGCCTCCTTCCTTGAACCCCCAAATTAAGCAGTCCCCTCCAGGCATACTCTATCAGATAACTGTTTTATCTTCCTCATAGCACCTGCCACAATTATATTATTTATTTATTTATTTGCTTTTACAATATTTATCTTCACTGCCAAATTATAAGACCCATGAGAGTAGAGACCTTGGCTGTCAGGTTCTTCCCAGAACCCCAGCACCCAGCACATAATGAGTTATTGGTCCATGTTTACAGAATGCATGATAAGGCAGGGATTTGGAAGGGGGTCTGAAGGGGCAGGGCTGGCTTGCCCTTCTAGTGGAGGTCTAGAGGTAAGTGGGAGAATGCAGAGTCCAGGGTTGGATCACCATGGGGAGACACTTCTGGGGGAGGGGAATGCTTCAGCAGTTATTTTGGGCAGAATTAGGTATCCTTAAGGACAATGCTTCTTAAAATGTAATCTGTGAACTACGCATATCAGGGTTCTCTGGGAACCTGCATTTTCACAAGCATTTCACAGGATTCTGATGTCGTGGGTCTGAAGCTCACACTTTGAAAAACACTCTCCTGAGAAATGGGTAAGCTAGAGGCTCCTGCCCACAGGGAAACCTCAGCAAAACCAGGGATCTGGCCTCAGTGTGTGTGTGTGTGTGTGTGTGTGTGTTAGAGGGGTACTGGTTGGAATACCTGCAGTGAAATAAGAAAGTTAAAGTCCATTATTTCCAGCCCAGGTGCCACTTCATTTTACACACACACACACACACACACACACGCACGCACTTCGGACTACTTGTAGGGGAACTGCCAAGTTCAAAGGAAGGGTTAAACCTGCCAGAAAGAGTTTTCCCACCCTACGGAGGACCCTTGAGAGTGAGGAGGACAGCAACAAATGCAAGGAGAAGAGCCCTCCCTGCCCTGTGCCCAGGGGCCTCTGCTACCCCCACCCATTTAAGTCTTTGCAGCTGGTAAGTCATGCCTCATTTCCCAGGCAAGCTGCACACCGACATCCAATCCCCAGGCCAGTCTCCCTTTTCAGGGGATCTCCCCCAGACTTGTCAGCAATGTATGTTACAGGATTGATTGGCTGCTACCGCAGTATATCACCCCCTAATACACATACAAATGTCACAGCCCCATCAGACCAGACATGGGCAGGGCCCTTACCAGACACCTGAATACAGCAGTGGGTGGTCAGGGGTGAAAGTCATATACCTGAGGAGTGGGACAGCCTGGGTATGTCCACATTGGGCCTCATCCCGGGCCTGAGAATAGGGGGAAGAGTATAGAAGACAAGATCCAGCCAGTTTGAAAAAACAGCTCATCTGCACTTTTAGCCAGTAAAATCAAAGCGTGTGGATGCCTCCCACTCACTTCAGGCTCCAGTGACTCTGTCCTTACTTCATGCCTCAAACAATCCCAGCCCTCTCTGCTTCAGCAGTATCCTCGCTCATGCCATTCCCTCTGCCTGCAACATTCTTTGACATTATTCCATCCCTTTTGCTTGCTGACTCCTGCTTCTCTTCCTTGGTGGACCTGTCCAGATCCCAGGGCTTTGTGCCACCATGGCTCTATATCCTTCACCATTTGCACTACTTGGCAGTCTGGTCATTATATATTCAATGTCTGTCTCCCACTGGACTGTGAGCACAATAATAGGAAGGACCATGCTTGTGTGTCTTGTCCAGTACTGTATGCCTGCCTGCCCCCCCCCTTGCAGTGCATGATACATGGGTGGCACTCAGGTGGGAAGAATGAGACTTAAACAGATTCATTTATTTCAACAAATGGCTCTTGAGTATCTGCTATGTGTCATATATGGTGCTAGATCCTAAGGTTGCAGTCATAGCCAAAAAGGCACTCTCTCTCCTCTCACAGAGGCTATGATCTGGTGGGAAGGTGCATAGTTGCCTGTACAGATAAATGTAAAAGTGCAACTGGGACAGTGCTATAAAGGAGAGTCTCATGGTGCCAATGCTAATATATAAAAGGAGGATTTGGTCAAGTCAGGAAAGTTAGAGGAGGCTTCCTTAGAAGACAATATTTTTGTGAAAGAGAGGTTTGTGTAGAGCAACAGTGGAGGAAAAAGTGTTCTGGAGAGAGAGAGGGAGCAGCTTGTGCAAATGCCCTGTGGCAGGAGAGAGCATGGCTTCTGCAAGGAAATGAAAGTCCAGAAGGGCTGAAGTGTATGGAGTGAGTAGGGAGGCTGGAAACTAGACACAGACCAAACCATGCAGAGCCTTGTCAGCTGACAGAGGGAATTTGCTTCTTCATCTAAGAGCAAAAGGTTTAAACACTGAATAGTTTAAACAGCAGGGGGCTGAGCATGGGAGGTAGTGATATGATCAGAATTGCATTTTGAAAAGGTCGCTTAATCTTCAGCATGAAGAAGGAAAGGAGGGGGTCTAAAGGAGGCAAAGAGACCAATTAGTGGCATGTTGCAACCACCTAGGCTTGGACTATGAAGGTGGTGTTAGAGACTGAGGGTAGTGGAGTTCTGAGAGAAAGTTTTCAAGCAATACCACAGGTTAGTGGCAAAAGCAGAACTAGTACCCATCCCCAGCCTTTGTCCCTTCCTGAAGCCACTGGCCTCCTTCTGGTATGTCCAGTGGGCCAACATCAGGAGGGGTTCTCTGGCCTCCTCCAGAAGTATCCTGTGCTCTCTGCACACACAGGTGCCCATGTTCTATACTGTGTTCCATTTGGGATGCCCCTATGCATCTTCCAAGCTGGAAGGCTCTGGCTGGATACCATCTAGGAGGTGGGTTTCTCTCACAGCCTCAGGTGCTTTGCATTCTGGGAATGGTAGTGCTAGAGCAGGAAGGCTGGGCCTGCTCCTGACTGGGTCTGGCAGGCAGCCTGGTTGCCATGGCAGCAGCTGGGCTGGAGCCACCGAACCATTTCATCCACAGCTCTGCTGGCTCTGAGAGCCTCCCAGCAAGAAAGCTTGGGCTCAGGGGAGGAGGGGGTGGGAGGAGAGGGAGAGAAAAGAAGGGAGGGAGGGGAGGACCTCCTGGGCCTTCCCCAGAGGCCTGGGCTAAGCCTCATCCTGCTCTGGGGCTTGTGGACTGAGTCAGAGAGAAGTCACCAGGTCATCCGCAGAGCAGGACTCCCTGACCACTGGGAGTCAGCTTTGCTGCTCTGTGCTCGTCAGTCAGTCAGACCCTGTAGGTTCAGCTCTGTGTATGCAGAAGCCTGCGCCAGACACAGAGAAAGGAGTGAGCAGCCTCCATCCCCAGGGGAACTTGGAGCCTGCCTAGAAAGGCAAGAAAAGTCCAAAAGAATGACAGAGCCAGGGAAAGTCTGGTCCATTTTTCCCCCCAAAATGTTCCTGGAATCCATTCCCTTTTCTCTGCCCCTTGGCCACCATCCTGGTTTGTTCTATCTCCCCTGGATAAGGCTTTCTAAAACACACCCCTGCTTAAAATTCTTCAATGGCTCCCCTTTGCCCACGACTGGATCCAATCCAAATTCTCTAGTAGGACCATTCATAGCCTTTCAAATACTGGCCTGAGGCTCCCCATCCAGTGTCTCCTCATGCCTCCTCCTCAGCTCCAGCCACACAGAAATCCCCTAGTTCCTCTTTCGTACCCCCCGCCTTTGCACATGCTCACCTCTGCCTGAAATGCCCTTCCCTCCCTCTGCCAACCTCAGAGCCAACCAAACGCAGCTGAAACACCTCCTCCTCAGCGAAGTCTTCCAAAATCCCCTCCACCAGAGGAAGAATTAATGGCCTGGTGCTGTGAGCTCTCAGAGCACTTTGTACATCCCTCTCAAGCACTTATCACCCATGTTGTGGTTATTGTCTCTGTAGCTGCCTCTCCCCCTCTCTCTCCTGCATCTAAGCTGTCTTTGGGTCTCCAGTGCCCAGCACAGCATCTGACACAAGGTAGGTACTCAATAAATGGTTAATGGGATGGAGTTCACTGAAGGAAGGCTATTTGGGTCTTCATCACTCTCTCACTCTGCCTCCCTGTGCTCAGCTGCTGTTCCTGGGCCCCTTCCCTCCCCTGCTCCTCCCTTGGGTACCTGCATACCTCAAACACTGCAGCTGATGGGCAGACCTTATTGAACAGTGCCTTCTATTCTGGGCAGGGTGACATAGGGACCTGCATGTGGAGGCTGCAAGCCTCTTCATGTCACTGGGAACTCACATCAAGTCATACCAGGGTCCCTAGAGAGGAGGCACCTGTGCTTTCAATGGAGCCATGATTTATGGATCCAGCTCCAGGAGCTGAAGAAACCAATTAGGCTTCCCTGTTTCTCTACCCAGAGGCAGGATAATTCTGGGAAAGTCCTTCCTGCAGGGCAGAGGCTCCATCTGCTTGGACCTAAACCCTGTGGTTTGCCTATCCAGCCTTTTACCCACCTTTATCACCTACTCCCTGGTCAGAAGCTCCAAACCTCCTGGGCCAGCTTTCCCTGCATTAAAATCTTGCCTCTAATATTTAACATGTGGGAAGTGCAAGCCAGGTTTCCATTCTCTCCTAAATCTCATTTCCTCATTATAATAATAGGATAAAAGTCCTTGTCTACCTAGGTTGCTCATTCATTTATGAAGGTATGTATCATTCATTCATTCACACATTTCCTTCCGTGAAGATTTAATAGACATCTACTGTGGGCTAGGTGCTGGATTAATCACTAAGGATGCAGACATGAACCAGAAAACACGGTCCCTATCCTCAGGGAACAGCTTACAGTCCATGGGGAAGATCACCCTCAAAGTGCTTTGAGGTAAAAGTACAGACTGTTAAGGACAGGCCTGGCCTGGTCTTGAACCTCCATATTTATTTACTCAATAAATATTTACTGTGCACCTGTGATACGGCAGTCATGGAAGATAAGAATGGAATCAACTCCCCTCACTCAACTCCTGTTCTCAGCACAGAGAGGACTCTGAACAGTCACTGTATACTACAACTGTATGGACAACTGTGGGAGGACCAGAGGAGTGGAAAATGTAGCCAAAAACATGAGGTCCGGACTTATCAGGGCCTTGGATGATTGCCTGAGATGGAGAGATGGGGTCTTTTGTACTCCATAGTGGTGAAAATGAAAGGATGGAGTCTTGGTAGGACTCACTGGGCTAGGAGAAGAAGTAGCCTTCCCTTGATAGGGTCTAGAGGATGATAGAGCAAGGGGCTCTCACAGAAAGAGGTGTGAAATGGGAGAAGCACTAGCCACACAGGGCCTGGAGAAGGCAGTCAGTTCCCAGAGCACATGGAGGCTACTGTGTCACTGCCTCCACCATAGATGCTGCCTTGCTCTGTGAGTTCTGGGGTCTCAGTTCTCCCATCTCTAAGATGGTTGGGTTGGATTAGGCAAACTCTAAGGGTTCTTTGGCTTCTCTTTCTTCTGCAGTTGGAAACAGGGGGATGGTGGAGGGAGGCAGAAAAAGGCTGGCTCCACCCTCCGCCAAGGGACCCATATCAGCATTTTCTCAGGATGCCCTCAGTGCTGGTGACATTTCAGAGACTTGCTCCCTGGCAAGGCTAGAGGATACAGGGCTGACCCCAAATCCACTGCCACAGGCCCCACCCAAGGACAAGCTTCACATTCCAAATAGCAGCAAGGCATCAACTCTGAGGTTAGTCCTGACTTTGCTAAGGGGCCTGATCCCATCTTGAAAATGCTGACTGGGACAGGTGCTTGGCAGGTCTGGGCCCAGAGCTTTCCTCACCCTAAGCCTCAATGTCTGCATCTATCAAATGGAGCCCATTTCCCTGCCTCTTTCAAGGGTAGTCTTGGGATTCAAACTACATAAATGTGTGCAAAGGAAAGTGTTTCATAAACCAGCATGAGGACCTCTGATGGAGGCATTAGGGCCAGGGCTCGGATCAGGGGGAGCAGAGCTTGGAAGGATTAATGGGATGCAGAGGCTGGAGGAACCAAGTCATATTCTGGCAAGAGCCATATGGTGAGTAGAGGCCAGCAGAGGGGAGCCAGAGAACCCTGTGATGCTCTTGCTGATGCTGACAGATAGTCACAGAGCAGTGGGCAATGTCAGAACCAGCCACACAAGGAGGAGGCCCCAAGCCTTGTTCATTAGCTTCACTCTTCAGCCTTGGGAATGGGAGAGAGGCCAGCTTGAGAGGCCAGGTCAAGAAGGTGGTAAAGTGCCTGAGTTTTGGAGTCAGAACTAATCCTGGCTCCATTGATCATGAGCTGTGCAACCTTAGGCAAGTACTTAACTTCTCTGAGCCTCATTTTTCTCATCTGTAAAAGGGGGGGGTCTAGTAACAATGCATACCTTGCAGGTTTCTTGGGATAATTCGAGAAGCTAATGTTCGTAAAACACTTAGCATGGGCTGCCACATAGCAGTTGCTGAGTCGAGTTGCTTCACTGATAACCATATTAGTGGCATCAGCTCTCAACCAGGAGGCAGACTGGGGCTCACCAAGATGCTTTTCCGCCTCTGGTAAGCCTAGTCCATAAGGAGAGGAAATCCCCCTCCCCAGAAAGTTTTTACACATTTAAATGTGTGCCAGACATCTAATGTGCTCCCAACTCAGTTTGGTGGGAAAGAGGAAGAAAACTTGATTTCTAGTCAGAGTCCTAATTTGCTGATTGTGTGAGCTTGAGTGACTTTGTTCCCCAGTCTGAGTCTCAGTTTTTTCATCTTTAAACATGAGAGTAATCAGGCAAGGATTATGTATTGGTATTAATAACCATTAGGTGAATGGCTGATGGGGAAATGGACATTTGCATGGTGTCAGAATAACCCACAAACATAATTTACTAGAAGGAAGGTGGGGAGGAAATCATAACTATCATCAGCAGGTGTCCATACGAGCATTTCTCATGGTGGATGAATTTGATGTTCTATGTCTTCTGATATGGTGCAAAGTGAAGTATATGACATCGCCTCACATGTGTTCTAGCCAAGAATGTTGAACTCGAATTATTCTAACCTTTAGATCTAACTCTCGGTTTATAGGAAACACTGGGATAGTTTCACAACCTCAACAACAGCACAAGGAAGTAACCACGCAGCTGGAAGGAAGAATATTCTGTGGGAAAACTAACCTGAATATTTCAATGCATTGATGGCCCAAAAAACCAGGGGAATGCACCATTTTAGCAATTTAATACACGTAATGATCAGATGCTATCCCTGTATTGGATTCAGACCAACTGTAAAGGACTTCTTGGGGTCATTTGGGGAAATTTTATAGGTTCTGGGTATTAAAAGGGATGAAAATTTACTTAAATAGAAAAGGTAGAAATTGTTTGTTAAAAAACAGATCGTAAAGCAGTATGTATAATTCAATCACATTTTGGTAAAAAGATACTTGTATGTAAGGAAAAGATCTGGAGGGAGATGCATTAAGGTGTTAATGGTGGTAGGAATACGATGTTTTTATTTTTATATTTTTGCTTTCTGTACTTTTAAAATTTTGCACAATTCATACTTATTACCTCTGTAATAATAAAATGCTATTTAATAAATAAAATGGGAATAATAACTGTGTACCTTGTAGGGCTGTAATGATTCAGTGAGATAATGCCGTGAAGAACAAGGCCTGGCATAAGTACATGCTCAATAGCTAGGTGCTGCTAAGATGTTTGTGCTGTTCCAACCCCAGCCACCATTAGACAGAGTAGGCTTATCAGAGATGTTCTCTCTGTCCCCAGGTTCTGGCACAGAGCAGGGCTCTACTGATGTTTTCTGGAGAAATTATTTCCATGGGTCCAGCGTTTGTTGGACATCAAGGGAAGCATGATGGAAATTGTGGCCTTGTGCTCACATAGGTGTAGGTCCCCAGAGTCCCCTCCCCTCCCTCCCATGAAACCAGAGTGTGCCCTCAGTTAGGTCCTTGCAATAAGCAGGAGGTGACCCTCTGCCAGTGAGGTAGAGCTATAGTGATCTGAGCCAAAGGGAACAACCAGTTGTCCTCCCTCCCCAAGCCATACTCACCCAACTATTTTTGCCATTGGCCTCCAAAAGCTTCCACCTTCTTGACTACCCTAAATTCTGGGACTGGGCTTATGTCTGGAGGTTGGGTCTAAGGCTATTCCACAAATATGGACTGGGATTAAGGCCAGCCTTACCATTGGAGGGGCTTCTTAGTCTGAGTGTAGCTTCCCAGATAAAGACTCAAAATTGGGACCAAGCTGCAGTCTGTCCACTTCCAGGACCTGAGGATTTAGTCTAGGTCCGAGGCTAGCCCCCTATTGAGAACTGAATTAAGACTTGAGGTGTGTCTCGGTCGGTGGGTCGGAAGCTTGCTCTTGGCTGAAAGCTGAAGCTAAGTCCGGTCCTTGATAAAGGCGAAGTTGCCCCTGACTAGTGGACAAGGGCTGGGTTATTTCCTTCTCTGTCAAGAGCTGGGTGCTGGCTCTGTAGTCAGAGAAGGAGCCTGGGAGGGGACGGTCGGGTGAGGGGATGCTTAAACGGGGCACTGGAAAGGGGCTCTCCGCGGAGAAACAGAGGCGTCTTCCGTGGCTCCAGCTCTGGCTCCGGCGTCGGCAGCACCCGGTAGGGGTGAGGACGGGAGCGGAACGTCCCGCCTGAGGGGAAGCGGGAGAGGCCACGGGTGTGTGCGTTCTGGGGGCCCTCGGCACTGCAGAAGCGCGGTGCGGAGGGAGAGGGAGGGGAGCCGAGGAGAGGTTTCCGAGGGGGTCCCCGCGGCTGGAGAGAGGCCCTGCGTGTGTGGATAGCGCCCCATTACCCCCAGCTCCACCCCTCCGAGCCAGCCGGGCTCCCCGCTCATTAGGCCGACATCTCCTCCTTAATAAAAAATACATGAATAAATAAATAATAACAGCCACAACCGAGCGGGAAACCGCTTGCCACTCTTCTGTTTCCCCAGCTCCTTCCTTCCAGCGCGGCCCCGGGGGCTCCTGGGCTGGCTCGGCCAGTAAAGGCCCTCCTCTCTCCCGCCCCGCAGTGCCGCAGGCATCCGGCGACCGGAAGGGGACCGGGCTGGGGCGGGCGCCGCTCTTAGGGCGACTGAGCAGGCCCTTTGCCACCTAGACCTGTCCTTAGAGGGGCGTGGGGCGAGAGAAATCTGGAGGGGAGTCTTTTCTCTCGGCTTTCGAGGAGGAAGAAGCAACAGCTGAGCCTTTAGGTCCGGGACTTTGAGTGGTCCCCAAGCACACAGACCCTAAGTCAGGGAGAGGCTGGACCCGGCGTGAGAGAAGGAAATGGAAAGTGAGACGTTTAGAGAGTTTCAGGGTCAAACGGGAGCGAGGAGCAGGCATTTGCATAGAGCGAGGACACCAAGTACTTGGGAAGATTACCTTTCTTAAAAGGAACAACAAAATCACTTTTTCTTCCTCCTGGCAGTCTCGCGTTGGTCTCTTTATCCCTGTGTGTCTTGCACACACTCTTTGTCTCTCTCCAGTGCCTTCCCTTTCACTATCGTCTCCTTTCTTACTCGGGTCAGAATGCCTCCAAGACGTGTGCCAGGAGCCACCGCTTGTTCAAGGTTGAGAAGTAATTCTGTCCCGGGACTCTGGTTCAGGACCATGGAGAGCATCCTGAAAGGGGAGCGGTCCTCTCCCAAAATAAAACAAGAACCTTGGATCGCCTGTGGAGAGTAAGGGAGCAGGTGAAGTAGAAGTAGGGCAGGGGGAGTGGGAAAAGGGAAGGTTACGGGCCAAGGTCATTTCCAGCCTGGTCCTCCTAGGATGCATGTCTCTGAAGTAGGACTCAGAATGTTTGCTGCCAGGGACCAAAGGCCTTGGTTCCTCCATACCTCCCCACCCAGCCTCAACCACCACCACCACAGGGTGGGGAAGGAGAGGAGCAGCCTGCCCTTAGAGTGTGTGGTTCTGGAGCACAGCCCATGCCAGGAAGCTCTGGGAACCTTTGTGTGTAGAGTGCAAAGCTAAACACATGCACAGATCCTGGCACAGAGAACGGTGTGACCCTTGGGCAGATGTTGGGGAGGCTGTGTGGGGTATGTTGGGTGTTACAACCCTACAGGTGAGGGAGTGCTCAAGGGCAGGGATAATAGGAGACAAGAACCAGAGTTCTGTTAGGCTAGTTCATTCTGGCAGCTGCAGACTGGGAGTGGGGGTCAGGCAGGCCTTCCCTGGCCCCAGCTCAGAACTAATGGGACCCAGGAGTCTCCTCTTCCCTCTAGCAGCTCCCTCTGGATGGAACAAGGAGCCAGATTTCAGGAGCAGTCCAGATGTTCACGGGAAATGCAGAAAAGTGGAGCAGATGGGACCAGGGATTCCTGTGGGGGCTGGGGAAGGAGGGCAGCAGCTGGAGGATGTGCTGGGGCATGTGCTAGAGCTAAGGCTGGCTCCAGCATGTGCCACGGCATGTGCCACAGTGTGTGTGTAAGACACAGGGCTTGGTCAGAGAGCAGTCTAGGTCAGGTAGCCCTAGGTGCTTTCCTGATACCAGTTACTAAGATCTGTCCTGAACTGCCACTAGCTGTGGCAAGGCTTGACGGGTATACCCTCCATGCCAGGTGCTATGCTGGGATACAGAAGTGAGCAAGATAGACCTTGTCCCTGTCCTAGGAGAGTTCAGCCTTTCCCCTCAATGCAGGGCTCTGACTTTGGCCCAGAGAACCCATGTTTCCACCCTGAGGCCAAAGTGGCCACTCCTTTAGAGCTGGAGAAGAAAAGCTTTCCTTGCCCAGAGGCCTGAGATGGCCCACCCTGTCCCTTCATTTTCTACCCCAAGAGACCAGTTCACCTTCCCACCCAGTGCCTCAATCCCTGGCCATGTCATCCCTGCTGTTCCTTGAAATTTCTGTAGTTCTTGGGAAGCTGTGGGACAAGGCAAAGGGGTCTGGTCACTAATGGCAGGATGAATCTAGAACTGATATTGCTCCTGCCTTCCCCATGAACTCAAGAACACTAGGGCTTTAGCTGGGCGAGGTGGCGGGCGCCTGTAGTCCCAGCTACTTGGGAGGCTGAGGCAGGAGAATGGCGGGAACCTGGGAGGCGGAGCTTGCAGTGAGCTGAGATCCGGCCACCGCACTCCAGCCTGGGCGACAGAGCGAGACTCCGTCTCAAAAAAAAAAAAAAAAAAAAAAAAAAAAAAAA
>NW_016805589.1:1105685-1153332 GCF_001698545.2 Rhinopithecus bieti
AAAAAAAAAAAAAAAAAAAAAAAAAGAACACTAGGGCTTTTGTGATCCACCCCTACTTTGCTGCATCTGGCTGTGGCCAGCTCATCATCGTCACACCAGCCTGGAAGAATGGTCATGAGCTCCACTTGGTAGAACAAACCGAGGTGCAGAGAAGTAAAATCATGGGTTGAAGGCACACCTTTTCAACAGAGCCTGTTTGAAGTTTGCATGGCTCTGTTTTTCCACAACTCCTCCTCTAGGCAATATGGTCATTCTGGCTCTGCACACCAACCAGTTGTGTAGCGCCCTGGACTAGTAAGTACCTTTACCTCTCTGGGCCTCCATTTCCCTATCTATAAAACAAAAGGGTCTAAATAGGATTATCTTGAAGAGCTCTTCCCATTTTGCTGTGTTGTAGCATCGAAAACACCCTCTGTACTGGGACAGCGGGCAGTGGGGGAAGACTGCATGCTGTGGTCCCCTAACTGAGACAAAGCACTGACCAATCTCCCACTTCTGCCAGATCCGTGAGGCACCCTAAAATGTCAAGATGCTTGGCTGGGGGGGGGGATGGGGAGGGTGGTCCTCTGTAGGCTGCAGTGCTAGAGTTGGAGTGGGGCTGAGGGAGCCCAGGCCCTGAGCCCACGCTCTGCCTGCTGGGGAGGGAGAGCAGAGGGAGGTCTAGGGTGGAGAGTGGGGCTAGCTGGGCAGGCCAGAGCCATGTGGGCAGAGCCAGGCGGGCAGAGCAGAACGAGGCTCAAAGCTCTAGGGCTTTACAAATGGATTTTGCTAAAATGGAAATTTCCACCCATCCCTGAAATGAGCCTGGCAGTAAGGCCAGGTCTGGTGGGGGCTGCCACAGCTGGGGATGTGGACAGGGACAAAAGCCAAGCTGTCAAAGCCTCTCAGGCCTGTCCACCCCTCTCCATGCCACCCAGTCCCCTCCTTCACCTCCTCCCCTGCTCGGGTCCTCTAGGCCTTCAGGGACCTGCTCATTCCTCCACACCTTTTTCTACCCTTCTCATTTTCTCCCTACCACTCCATGCACTCTTACACCCCCTCCACACCTAGCCACCCCCACCGCCTACTCACTCTGGCTGCCTTTCACCCTGCATACCCCTCCCGCCTCCCCCTCTACCTCTCCTTCACACACCCCACATACCTGACACTTCCCTCCCCTCCTACTTTATCCTCATCCTGCCCTTTGACCCCTCACCTGCTCTGTGAACACCTCCATCCCATCCACTCTACCTTCTACACCCATTCACATGCCTGACACTCCCCCACTCCTGTTCATCCCTCACCTCTCACACACCTCCCCCACACTTCATGTGCTCCCCTCACATCACTCTTTGGAATCCTCTCCTGCTCCTGACACTCCTGCACCCCCTACCACTCCCCTTGCACCCTTGCATGTACCACACTCCTCTCCAATCCCTGACCCCACCTTCTCACCTCCTTATAGCCTTCCACCAATAACCCTAGGCCAAATATCCCCTGGGGAAGAGTCGGGCTGTAGAGTCAGAATCCTAGCTCAACACCTCCTGGCTGGGTGAGCCAGGAGTTCCCTAATTTCACTGCAACTGTTTCCTCATCTGTAAAATGGCGTTGACAACTGCTCCTGCCTCTTGGGATTGCTGTGTGGACTGAGTGGGCCAATGCTTGTAAATCCCTTTGCCTGGCACACAGGAGTGTTGATCATGTTTATTGCCATTTAGTAATTCATTGATACTTTGGGGAAAGAAGTCAGAGGTGAACTTGATAGCACAGGGCCAGAGTAACAGGATAAGGGCTAACTAGGTTGCTGGGAAAGTAGTCCGAAACCCAGCCTGCAAGTGGTGAGTTGACAAAGGTGAGTAGACAAAGGTGTGGCACTCTTCCTCCCCACCTCGCACCCCCAGATGGACTGACCTGAGACACTCCAAGGAGCCTGGACACTCTTTCCTCCCTAGGTTGCTGCCAGCTATTGCCACTGGAGGGCAACACACTATCTCCCGTGGACAGTGGGGTGCGGAGTGCTGGGAAGGGAGCTGACTTCCATCACCCAAAAGACTTTTCTAGGAGCTGGAGCAGGGAAGAGGACAGGGCACAGGCTGGGACGGGGAGGTCCCTGGAGGGCTCTCACTGACTCCCTGCTGAGTGGGAGTGGGGAGAATGTCAACGGAGGACAGAGTGCAGGAGCCAAATGGAGTGGTCAGGAGAGGTGTGGGGCTCGACTTGCTGTGGATTCCTTCCAGGGACTTCTTGTACTCAAGGCCTGTGTGGGAGTCAGGGACTGGCCTGGCCCCTCAGGAAATTGTGATCCCCGGAGACATTGGGATCCCCAGGACTGTAGGGAATGGGCTCCTTCAGCCCAGTGTGGAAGTCAGGGAGGAAGCCAAGGCAGGAGTAATTGGGGAAGACCCTGAAGGCTGAATGAAAAGGGGACCACAGGTGAGAGACCTAGTGGCAGGACCCAGCATAAGCAAAGGGAATCAAGAGGCTGATCTGGCCAGGACCTGGGCAGTACAGGGGCATGTGTGGCCAGGCTCCAGTCCACTCCCCCAGGGCAAGGCCCAAGGAGCACAGCCACATGCCCTCATCCTCTAATTACATGTTGACTTACTACCCATTATTAATTAAACAGGAGTGCTGAGTTGCTCCAGGCTTCCTCCTGCCCCAGCCCCAAGTGCTGGGCACCAATCTCAGAGCCTGGGCTGAGCTGAGCCACTGGTAGAAAGAAACAGAGGTGGGGATGTGGGGTTACAGGGAACTGCCCCCACTGTTGGTGAAAGGGCAGTCACTGAGTGCTCACTCCAAGAAGTAACCCAGGGTCTGGGGCCTGGAAGGAAGAGAAGTGGATGGGTAGAGGAAAGGGAGCTTCCTAAGGATGGAGCAAGGGAGAGGGACAGAGAGCCTGACGGACATGGGGAGCTGAGGAATGTGTGGAGAGTTGGCAAAGTCCGGAGGTTTGAGAGGCCAGGGGTGGGCAGGTTAGGGGTGAGTGACTGCTGAACCTGGGGTGGTCTATGTCTCTAGTAACTGCTGTAAGGGGAAGAGCGTGTGCCTATGACCAAGGGGCTGCCTGTAAGCGAGGCTGAGTGCGTGCCTGTGGCTCTGCACTTGTAGGCTTGTTACTCTGAAACTGGGTCTTTGTCGCTGTCTTGAACACCCAGCGCTGCGGGGGAGGGGAGGAAGCACCGGGAGATTGAATTACCTTTCAAATCTAAAGCCTGAATTCCTCCAGGCCCAGCAGGTGGGCGTGTGCACACATTCCCGAGAGCATTGTGGGATGTTGGCTGTCACTAGGGAGCCACGAAGTTTCCTTTCCATGGGCAAGAAAAAAGAGAAGCCTGTGACCCTGGAGAGGAGGAGGGAGCCGGGGAAGGAGAGAGTACCTGACTTGGCCCCAGCCTGCAGCCCCTCAGATAGGACTAGGGAGGCCTTAGTTAGAATCCTAACACTGCTATGATCTAGCCACACGTGACGCTGGCATATGACAACCTCCCTGGTTTTCTCATCTAAAAAGAGGATAATAATAATGGTAACAGCCGGCGTGAACAAGCCTTTGTGCCAGGTACTGTGCTAAGAATTTTCTTTCTCTCTTTTTTTTTTTTTTGAGACAGGGTCTGGTGCTGTTGCCCAGGTTGGAGTGTAGTGGCAAGATCAAGGCTCACTGCAGCCTAGACCTCCCCGACCCAGGTGATCCTCCAACCTCAGCACACCCTCTACCCCACCAGTAGCTGGGACCACAGGCACCATGGGGTTTTGCCATGTTGCCCAGGCTGGTCTCAAACTCCTGGGCTCAAGTGGTCTGCCTGTCTCAACCTCCCAAAGTGCAGAGATTAAGGGCGTGAGCCACCACGTTCAGCCTAGGCACTTTATTTCTTTATGTCTTCATACAACCCTATAAAGTAGGTATTCTTAACCTCCCCATTTTGAAGATGAGAAACCAGGCTCAGAGAGGTTAAGTGATTTTCCTGTGCCTCACACAGCTGGTAAGTGGGAAGGCTGAGACTCTGTCTGACCCCAGAGCCTTGCCCTGAATAGCCTATGTTACCCATATATCAGAGGACAGGGGATATATGAGGAGTAAATGAGATAATGCACATAGTGAAGTATTTAGAGCTGGGCATGGTGGCTCACACCTGCAATCCCAGCAATTTGGGAGGCCGAGGCTAGCAAATCACCTGAGGTTGGGAGTTCAAGACTAGCCTGACCAACATGGAGAAACCCCGTCTCTACTAGAAAAACAAAACTAACCAGGTGTGGTGGCACATGCCTGTAATCCCAGCTACTTGGGAGGCTAAGGCAGGAGAATCGCTTGAACCCGGGAGGTGATGGTTGTGGTGAGGCGAGATCGCATCACTGCACTCCAGCCTGGGCAACAAGAGTGAAACTTCATCTCAAAAAAAAAAAGTATTTAGCCTAGTGCCTTGCACACAGTGAGTGCTCAAGAAATACTGTTAATGTTTTTATTATTTATTCATCTGTACAGGTGCTCAGATGTTTCATTTTATGGCTGCTCAGGTGGCAGAAGGCTGAGGAGGGGATGGAGAGGCTGGTTGTGGGCATGGGAGAAGGGAAGTTAGCTGCAAGGAGGCTGAGGGGGCAGGGGGACGGTGGGCTGAGATGGGAGTTGGGGCCTACATGCAGAAAGCAGGGGAGGGTAAGGCGAGCAGAGTGGAGGAATGGAAGTGAGTGACTATGTATTTACTTAAAGACTTTGCTCCAGTGAGCACCTCATTGGCCAGACAACTGGTTTCTCTGGGCATCCCCAGGGAATGGAAGTCAGACAGTATTACTTCAGCACCTCTGATGCCATCTACCTCAGGCTGGCTTATACTCATGGGGCTCAGGATGCTCCCCTGCAGAGTGGGGACCAAGAGCTACAGGCCTGGTCTAGAGCTCACTGGGAAGAAGTGGTAGCCTCTTCTGGCAGCCAGTTGGTCACTCTCTTCTCACCTGCTTTCAGCTAGAAGCAATGGGGTTTGACCCCTGCACACACTCCTCCTCCCCCTCCTGAACTTTCCTCCTAAATATGGTGGTGGGTGATGGCCAGGAGCTGAGGAGGGCACTGAGGAAATCCTCCTCCATGCCGTTCCCCTCCTTAGTCATTTGGAGAAGAGGCCTGATGGAGGGGGCCCACCATGCAGCTGCCTGGGGCACTCATCTCTAAGGGGCACTAAAGCTTCACTGGTCGCCTAATGTGTTGGAGGAAAGAGTATTTACCAGGCACAAGCCACTGTGGGGGTGGAGGGTGCTGGCAGGAACACTTCTATAAGCTGCTAGGTACAGAGGTGAGATCGCCAGGGGCTGTCAGGCTACTGTTCATTAAACTCCTTTCCCTTCTGAGGAGGCGGGTAGTGGAGAACCAAAGAGTTTTGGTGAAGCTCAGTAGGGCCAGCAAGGTTAGGGCCAGCAGGGAATTGTTCAGCAGGTGGAGGAGAGGCTGAAGGCTGTGAACAGGCCCCCCTCTCTGCACAGTCTCCACGCAGCCTCTCTTCCAAATAAATATTGAACAAATATTGAAAGAGCGTTGGTTCGAAGAGACACCAAATTATTAGCTGCCCTTGGCTCTAATTTCCCAGTCGAGCCCCGTTTTAAAAGTACCATAATGATGGCTTTAATGATTCCTTTCCTGTCTTTGTTTGTGCCTGCATCTCATTCATTCATTTATTCATTCTTTCGTTCACTCACTTAACAAAGGTTTCCAAGCACCTACTATGTGCCAGGCACTGTTCCAGGCACTAGTGATAAACAAAAAACTGCCTCTTCTCTCCTACTTCTCACCACCTCCTGTGTGATTGAACCAGTAAGTGTTTAGAGTCTTGTGTGCTTAGATTGGATTGGGTAGGGGTAAATCAGAAGTCTAGAGCTCGGCTTCTGCCCCAGGAGGAAACCACTCCCTTGGGTAACAAAGAGCCATGGTAAAGGTACCATTTTTGTGCCTGTCCACAGCTTAGCCCCACCTCCCCAGTTTTTCTTGCCCTCAGGACCTGGTGTAGTCTTATAAATTCACTGTGTCCAGGAAAGTGTGTGTGTGTGTGTGTGTGTGTGTGTGTGTGTGTGTGTGTTTTGCATAGCTCTGAACTGGGCAGCTGGGTGTGGGGAGCTGGGTAGAGGGGAACAGCGGATGATTCCAGACTCCTCCCTCACCCCTATTGTACACCCCACCTGAGCCTCTCTGATGGGTAGGGCTGCCTACAGGAACCCAGCACCCAAACAGGAGACCAGGAGTTTCTCTCAATCACCTGGAGAGAGGACCTGCAGGAAGCCAAGAGGTAGGAGGGACCTTGGGGTTTGACAGTCATATTCCCTGAGAAGTGCAAGATACAAGACATCCTTAGAACACATGCTCTCTCTCGCCCACTACTACCACCCTAGGGCTCCACTCAGCTACCTGGACTTCTGCACCTAATTCCAGTACTGAAAGATATGAAGAGGCCCAGTCCTGAAGCCTTGTCCCATGTATCCTACATAGCTGGAAGGGAGAGGGAGAGGAAACCCGTGAAGCCAGGTCTTCCACTCCTCTGGGCTGCAGTCCTGGCCCAGACCCTTCCCTAAAGTCAGAGACCAATGAGAATGTTCGTTAAGACTTTAGGGAAAGCTGAAGGTCCCCTGCCCTAACCCTGGATCCTGGGCAATGGCTGTGCCACAGAGGCAGGCTGTGAGGCAGGGGTGTATATGGGGAGAACTGGGGGCTGGGTCTCACATGCTCAGAAAGAGGGGGCCTATGTCTGCACAGGCATCCCCCCTACACTGTCTGACAGAACGAGATTCGTCCTTGCTGTCTCTATTTTTAGTCAGAACTGGAAGGAAAGGAAGTTCGGGGGCCAAGCCACCAGCCCCAGCTCCCGCTGCAGCACCCACGCCACGTGGTGCGGGGGCGCTGGAGGAGCCCCGAGTCCCAGCTCCTCACGGAGGCAGGCATGGCTCCCCTCCCACCTGCCAGCAAGGCCTGGGCCTGATAGATCTCCAAGCGAGGGGACATGCTGTGGGCTGGGGGCTGGGGAGGGAGTGCTGCCTCCTTTCCCTGCCCAAACACAGGGCTCTGCAGCAGGTCTTTTTGGCAAAGAAGGAGAAGGTGGGAAAGGAGGAAGACCCAGTTTGGTCTCCCAAAAATAGGACTTTGGTAGCTCTGAGGTGCTTTCTTTTGTAGGTTCTTTGAATGGAACCCTGTCTTCTTCCTTCAAGATTTAAACATCTTGACCTCTATTAGTAGTGTTTGGGGCTGGCTCTTCCTCAGTAGAAGGCTTGTATGAGACAGGAGCCAAGAGACTCTCCTCCACCCACCCTTCTGTAGAGCTAGAGGAAGAGAGAGAGGAGTTTTTCAGAGTGTCCTCACTTCCCTAGGCAAGAGAAGGACTCCTTGGCTGAAACCCCAGAGCTGCTACAGTCATTACATGTGGGTCAGAGAAAGGTCGTCCAGGTGGCAGTAGAGTATAGCCGTTAGAGCTTGGACTTTGCAGTCTGCAGACAGACCTGGGTCCAAATCCTGACTCCTCCACCTGCTAGCTGTGTGACATTAGAAAATGGCTAAACCTCTCTGAAACTCTGTAAAATGGGGATAATTACCGTACCTACCTCATAGGATTGCGAAGATTAATTTAGAGCATGTGAGAAAAAGCACACAGTATGTGCTCGACTGTTAATGAAGTTTTAAAAGCAGATTTGCTGCAGTCCTGGGTCGGAACCCGACGTTGTGGCTGATCTCTGGCCTATGTAGCATAGCTTTCAACAGATTCTTCAAGGGATCTAGGTACTCCAGACAGTTAAGAACCACTATTGACTAGTCTGGAAGTCAGGAGATGTGGGTGTTAGATCTTGTCTGCCTCTCACTCCTTGGGCAGCAACCAACCTCCTCAGTTTTTCTAGCTGTTCCATAAGGGAGTTAGACCAACTGAAATCTATGGACCAGGTGGGGCATTATCAGACTCTGTGACGTCTGATGAGCAGTGACGGAGAGAGTAACCAAAACTGGGGCTTGGAGGGCAGGTTCCAGGGAAGTGGGAGAGGGCTCCATCCCACCCTTCCCAGGAGCTGGTTTGGTCCATCAGCCAACATGTCAGCCAGCCAGCCGACGGAAACTGAGCTGCATCCCTCCACCAACCCGGGAGGCTGTTGCCATGGCAACTTCATATTTATCCACTTTAGCTCCTAATTAAGGGGAAAAGCATATAACGTATTGGATGTCAAGGAGGCTTTGTGAGCCTCAATTTAGCGGCTGTGCCTGGATGTCAAACTCAAGCGTGATTGCTGTTAATCACCTCCCAAATTACCAAGACAGGTCACAAAGGGAAAGGTCCCCAGCAGTGGGGGCAGCTGAGCCCAGGGGAGATGAGGTGGTGGTAGTGGCAGAAAGGGAGACTTTGTTCCACAACATGACCTGGGGGTGCTGCTGGATGGATGCTGGCTCTGTGGGTGTCCGATTATGAGGTCTGTGGTAACAGTGGCCAGGTCTGTTCTCACTGAGATCAGGGATCTCCACCCCAGAATCTCAAACCAAGGCCCTTGGTCTGTAAAGATGGACTGACCAATGGGTGAGCAAAGCGGCAAGTAAGGACCATGGAGTGGCCTCTGATGTCAGAAGGAAGATTGACAGATGACCAGGGCTGGTAAATACAGGCTGAACTGGTATCTGGATGGATGGATGGATGAATGCCACATGGCAGATCGAAGATCCACTTAGGAGAGACTGGCTGGATGGCTGGATTCACCCATTCATCTCTCATCTCCCAAGCAAGTGCCTGGCCTCTCTACCCCTATTTGGGACCCAGGGCATTCTCAGATGCCAGTTAGGTCAGCCCTTGCTGTGGTTCTTCTTGCCTACCGTGGGGAGGAGCTGTGGCCCAAAGCCGTGCTCCTTGGGAGAAACTTTGGCAGGTTCCTGGGGATGTGGGAGGCAGGGAGTAGAGACTAATAGAGTAAGGTTAGGAGTTGGGGGCACAGAGGGGAGGACATCAGCGGAACAGGTAAGAGCATGAATTATGGGGTCAGGCAGGCCTAGGGTAGAGTTTCATCTTGACTATTTACAGCTGTGTGGCTTTGATCACATCACCTCACCTCTCTGCTTCTGTTTTCTTATCTGTCAAGCAGGGATGATGATAATTCATACCTCACAGGGCTTTATGAGGACTTAGCAAGATAGTAAATGTAAGGTACTTGGCATGGTGCCTGGCACATGAAAAGCCCTCAAGACAGGTAGGCATGGAAAGGAGGAGCAGGAACATGGTGACTGTGGGCTGGGCCTGGGGGGAAGTCAAGGAGCATTTTCTCTGTGTTCCCTTTCAGTCAGGACTCCAAGAGAGAACTTGCAGAAGGGAACCTCGATGGGAGGCCAGTTGAGAGGGCATGGAAACAACTGGAACCCACTGGGCCTATGTGGGCTATTTCTCAACCTAAGAGAGGACCATAGGGAAGGAGGCCCTTGTACTCAAAGTCCTGCTGTCAGATCCAGAAAGGTCCTTAATGGTGCCCCAACCTGGGAGATCGTTAGAACCACCTGGATGTGGCCGGGCGAGGTGGCTCATGCCTGTAATCCCAGCACTTTGGGAGGCCAAGGTGGGTGGATCACGAGGTTAGGAGATCGAGACCATCCTGGCTAATACGGTGAAACCCCGTCTCTACTAAAAGATACCAAAAATTATCCGGGTGGGGTGGCGGGTGGGCGTCTGTAGTCCCAGCTACTCGGGAGGCTGAGGTGGGAGAATTGTGTGAACCCGGGAGGCAGAGCCTGTAGTGAGCCGAGATCACACCACTGCACTCCAGCCTGAGCAACAGAGTGAGACTCTGACTCAAAAAAAAAAAGAACTACCTGGATGTTTCCATAAGCTCTACTCTCTGGGCTTACCCCAGACTCCCTGAATGAGAATCTCAGGAGTGGGGCTTGGGATATTGGTTTTGAAACCCTCCCAGGATGGTCTGGTAATCAGCTGGGTCTGGGACCTACTAGTCAAAACCAGAGGACCCTGTGCATCAGCACTGGGAGGAGCTGGTGGGCGGCGTGGACAAGCACTCTTCCAGCACATAACTTTTTACATATGGTGTCGGGGTTCTGCTTAAAAATTTGCATTTGAACATAAAAAAAAGTCTACAGCGAAAAAGTTTGAAAAACACCAATTGTGATAATGGTAATAACAATAATTACAACTAACATGTATTGGTTGTTTACTGTAAGCCAGGCACTATGCTAAGTGCTTCACACGGGTTATCTCTTTGAATCCGCTCAGTAGCTGCGGAGGCGGGTCGATTTGTTTCTATAGAAAAGGGAACTGAGGTTCAGAGAGGTATGTTAAAAGTCACACCTTGTTAGTGGCAGATCCAGGATTCAAGTCTGGGCCTCTGATTTCAGGCTGGGCCCTCTTCTTATTCTACAGTTGAGGAAATGGGAGTCCCAAAGAGGTAAAGTGACTTTTCCAAGGTCACGAAGGAAGTTACAGGCAGAGGAGGGATGAGAACCCAGGAGCTCTACCCATCCTCCTGCTCCCCAACCTCACCCTGAAGATGCATTGTGCAGAGAAAAGTTAAGGACAGGCTGATCTGAGGAAAAGCATCTCAGCTCCATCCCTCTGCTATAGGCAGAATCCTGGAAACAGCGGGTGGAGTGGAAGGGGCTTGTAAGTTTTCTGACTTGGAGGGACAAGGAGAAGCTGAGGACGTGGTGACCATGGCCATGGCAGCCCTGCTGGCCTGGTAGGAGGAGTTGCTGTGGCCTGGTTTCCACAGATGTGGGCTGCAGCCATCCTGTTGAATGGGAGGCTATTAAGGGAAAATGCTTTGCAAGGAGCTGAGCAGCTGGGAGAGGAGATCATCAGAGCTCTGAATGGGGAACTTTGTCCTGTCAGGCTCTGGCAGGCACTTGCTCCCTGGTCTGTGTCTAAGAGACTGGCTGGTCAAGAGGCCAAGGAGAGTTACCCCAAGAACCATTCCCTCCACTGCCTTCCTATCCCTGGTCCCCACCCCCACCCCTGTGCTGCCCCATATCAAGGGTGGCCTGGGTTAAGAGCACAGGCTCTGGAGACTGACACCAGGGCCACATTCTGTAGATGTGAAGCATGTTACTGAAACTCTCAGTGCGTTAGTCTCATCATTTGCAAAATGGAACTAATAAGAGTATCTTCTTATAACGCTGTTATGAAGATTGAGCGAGAAAATGGAGTTCATGCCTCAGTGGACTGGTTACTGTAGATATTATCTCCAGCTGAGGAATCACCCTTCCTGGTTTCTTTCCATCTCAGGCCCTCCCAGGGTGCAAATCCTCTCCTAGGTCTTACCCTCTCTCCTTCCTTTCCCCAACAACCAGCCAGGGGCTCAGGACAGGTCTCCTTGTGGAGGCTGCAAGTGGAGAGAAGGAAAAAGTATCAGCAGTACCATCCCAGCAGGGAGACCTCCCAGGAAGGAGAACAAACTCCAGCCTGCATGGTGCGTCATTGCCTATGGCTCCACTTCGACTCAGGACACTCATCACTCAAAGCTTGCTTGTCTTCTCCCACCCAGGCCTTTGCCGGGGCTGTTTTCCTCTGCCTGGGACACTCTTTCTCCACTTTGCCTGGCTACCTTTGCCCAGCTAACTCCTATTTGTCCTCCAGATGTTAACTTATACAAGCCCACCTCCAGGAGCCCATTCCTTAGACCAGGGTGTCCTCCTGTATGCCCCTCACCCTAGCACTGATAAAACACCCAGCCCCCTTCACATTAGACCATGAGTATCATGAAAGTAGGCACCTTGACCTGTTTACTTATCCCCCAGCCCATAGCACAGGGCCTGGATTAGAATAATCAATCTATAAATATTTGTTGGATATTGAATGAGTGAATGAAGTGAATGTGTGAATGTGTGAATGTGTGAATGAAGGAATGATTGGATTCTCTGGCCCAGGGTGGGACAGGGGAAAGGAGAATGTCTGGTAGGATGAAGACAAAGCAAAGCAGGTGCTTCCAACAAGACCATAAACACATCAAGTTTAGGGCCTTCTCCAGGACAATGACCAAGCTGACCCCCTCTTGGGACCCTGTCTTGAAGTCAGGCTACCAATGTCTGTAGCCACATCATGATCATAAGTTAATGTTTACTGAGGACCTACTGTGTGTCAGCCACTACGCTCAGCACTTGCACACACACACACTTACTGTGTGCTACCTCACTGAATTCTTAAAGCAGCTCCAAATTTGAGACAGGTACCATAATTATCTTCATTTTACAGAACAGAAAACTGAGGTTCAGAGAAGTCAAGATGCCTTGCCCAAGGCTCCCCCAGCTAGCAAATGATAGGGCTGGAGGTATGGTTAGTGGTCAGGCATGTTTGTTTGTTTCTAGAGTTATGCCTCTTAGCCATTAGGCCATCTTGCCTTCCTTGTAGGATGGAGCGGAAGTCACCATTCCTCCCTCCCAGAAAGTGGAAGTTGCTGGGAAACAAAGCTGGAGAAAGTTCAGACTATTCAGTTAGCTTTTGGTGAGCAACTATGGCGCACTGGGCCCGGCAGGAAACGCAGAGCTGGCAGCCAGCCCAGTCATCCAGTTCCCCATCTGAGCAGACAGACCGACCCTAGGAAGAGGGGTGGGTGATGACAGTGGACTGGTGGGGTGCCAGCCCATGCGGTGGTGATGGCTGGTGTTCGTCACCGGGTGACTCGAGGGTGGACGGCAGTGGGCCCAGGAACAGGGCATGGTACACAGAGTTGTTCTTAGTGAGGCTGCTTGGATGGCTGTACACGCTGGAGGCTTCACCACTCCACTTGGTGTGTGCCGAGCCCAGACATGGCTCTTTGGCACTCAAGCCACTAACAGAGATGACTCCTTTTCCCATCGCCGCAGATAACGTTTTCCTGCTTTTTAGGCTCAGCAGAGCACTCTAACTTGCTCATTCTCACCCAACAGCTGTAGGATCCCAAGCTTTCAGAGTGTCCTCTCCTGACAACTGTAAGCACATCCTTTTAGCAGAGCGCAGAGCCCCTTAGTCTGTGGGAGACCCTGGAGGCTGCTTTCCCTGATTGTCCACCGGGCTGGAAGCAGGTGGCCCATTAGGCTCAGGCTTTGGTCTTGTAGAAATTACCCAGGGAGCTGTGAGGAACAGCAACGATGGGGCGGCCCAGCCAACTGCTAATTTCTTGCCATTCCTCAGGAGAAGCATGGCTTCTTAGTTCGGGCCCAGTGGCTGGTGTCATTGGGGCCGGTGGCTGGGAGCTGAACATAGCAGGAAGAGCCTAGACTCCTAGACTTAGAGCTGGGATCTTGAGCACTCAAAAGGTGGCTGTTGGGGCGGCGGTGCGGGGGGGGGGGCGGGGGCCACCCACCATTGGAAGTTCCCATGGCTTGGTGGCTTGGCTCAAGATGGCAGTCCTCTAATCCTCAATCAGCCTTGTCTAGGTGCCATGGGGCCAAGCCAGGGGCTAGATGTAGTGCCAGGGCAAGTGATTGGCATCAATTGCAGTTAGGAGGTAAAATTGTTGTCAGAGAAGGGGTTGGGTCAGGTGAGAAATAAGGACTGGGAAGGAAGTTAGGGGTGGACTTCCCTCTGAGATGGATATTATAGTAAGAACTAGGGTTGAAGTCTGAGATGAGTGATGGATTGGTTAAGATTAGATTGGGGTTGGGGTGGGGGTTGGAAATGATATTAGGATTATAATTGCTCTTAGGGTTTGAGTTGGAGCACTTTGGCTTGATTTTGGTATGAAGGGTGGGATTAGAGTTAAAACTGTTGTTGGATGAAGCTTGGATTTAGAGATGAGGAGAGGGTCAATAGGGTTGTGGCTGATTGTAGGTTTGCTGTTGGTGTGAGGTTTGGTGTCAGAGTGAGGTTATATCTGGCTCAGAGTTAGACTTGGAAGTGATTGGGAAATGGTGAGAAGCAAGTTTTCTCTTCATCTACCAGAGTGTGCACCTCCTGAGCAGGTGGAAAACCCAAAGGGAGAATATTGGGGCCTTCTCAAAAGTTAGCTGCCATATACCTATCACCCGTCTCATCCATTTACCTCCACCTTCCCACCCTTACCCCCATCTCCCCTGACTTCCTTCTCTTGCTCTTGGGCAAAGCCAAGGCTCAAATGCTGTCTCCTTACTGATCGCAACAGACGTGACTGTCCGAGGCCCGTACCATACCGTTTTCCAGGCAGCTGCTTGTTGCAGAGTCCTCCAGGCTAGAAAGTGGAGCTGAAAACAAGGCATTCTGGATAGATCTCCATCAGTCGGGCCCTCATCCTAGGGGTGAGTGGGGACATGGAATGCCCCCACACAACTCTTTCCTGGCCCTCGCCAGGGCCCTGACCTCTCTCCTCCTTTCTGCAGAGGCCGCAGCCCCTGCATGCCCCCTCTCGCTTCTCAGGGTGACAACCTGACATCCGCCAGCACTCAGCGCTGGGGTCAGGCTTTTAAATCTGTCACTGGGGAGACTGTGGCCCCTCCCCTCACTCCCCTGCCCCAGAGTCCCTTCATGCAGAAACACGCATCAGGGCATGAAGCAGGGCACGCGGATGGCACTCTGATGCCTTTTAAATGCAGGCAATTAGTGGCTAAATAAAATACAGAACGAGCATCTCTGCCTGTTTCTAGCAGGGACTCACTAAAGACTGCCAGAGTTAGAGACCCTGGAAACTGATGGGGGAACAGAAGAGAGTGGTCTCAGTCCCCTGGTGTGGAGTCTCTTGCTGGGATAAGGTTATAGAGAAGAAAGGCTTGCAGACTCAATAAACCTCTTAACCTCATTGAGGGATGTCTTAGTCTGTTTGAGCTGCTATAACAAAATATCATAAAATAGGGAGCTTAAAACGATAAAATTGATTTTCACAGTTCTGGAGGCTGGAAAGTCCAAGATCAAAGTGCCAGCAGACTCAGCGTCTGGTGAGGGCCCACTTCTCCTAGACGGTGCCTTTTTGCTCTGTCTTCACATGGCAGGAGTGAAGGAGCTCTCTGGGATCTATTTTATTAGGATACTAATTCTGTTCACGAGGATTCTGACTTCCTGACCTAATCCCCTTCCAAAGGCTCCACCTTGGAGGTTAGGATTTCAACATATGAATTTGGAGGAGACAAACATTCAGTCCATTGCAGGGGAGGACAGGGGGTTTGGGGGGAGAGTCCTGCAGAATAGTGAGAAGCAGAGGATAGTGGCTTTAGAACATGACAGGCCTGGGTTTGTACCCTGGCTCTGCCACTTGGGCAGCTGTGTGACTTGGGCAGGTAGCTTACCCTTTCCAAGCCTCAGTTGCCTGGTCTGTAAAATGGGGTAATAGTTGTACCAATCTCTTAGCAATGTTGTTAGATTTAAATGAGGTACTAAATGCTCCATACTCCTCAAAAAAGTACCTTCCAGAAGGGAGTGAGGCTGGAGCATGAAAGAGTTGGAGATATTGCTGAGAGGTCTTGGCATGGATGAGAACTCAGGCCATGGTAGCCGAGCAGACCAACTCCTGAGCCAGGGGCTCTTTCTGTGCTGAAGCCCCCTCTCAGGTGTTCCAGGAAGAAACAAGTGTCTAGACTCTGACCATTAGAGCATGAAAGAGAAAGAACTTAGACCTATCGATTATGGTAGTAAGTTCCCTACTCAGTCCTCCTCCCCGGCACCCTCCTACTGGAATGCCATGCACAGATAGCCACCATGGATGACTTAATGTCCCAGAGCCTCAGTTTCCCCTGTATGCCTTTAACAAAAGCATGTCTCTTGACTCCAGAGAGCCCTTAACAAACACACTAGCTGGTGACACTCTCACAGACCTCGGACACCTTGCTTCTTGGTTAACCTGTTGGTCTCCCCATACTGCTCCCATGCTGAGTAGGGCCCTCTCTGGGGTGCTTCTCAGGGGATGTGGCAGGAGTCATGAGGCAGCTCAGCAGACTGCAGGTCGGGGAACATAAGAGGCCAGGAACTGTGAGGCCAGTCACTTGGCTTTTGCTCCCATATTGTCCCCCATCCTGAGCTCCAGCTCAGCCCTTTTCTTTAAATAAAAGGAATGACGTCATCCCTGTGCTTAGCTGCTGAGCTAGAGGGAGGTGATCTGAAATACTGTGGAGGGGAAGCAAGAGGAGCTGGGGCTGGGTGTGGGGAAGCCACAGGACAGATGAAGGACAGATACCAAGTCCCCTCTGGGGATACCTTTGTGTGTGTGCATGTGTGTGGCTCCCGAGGTCCACCCATGTTTATGTGTTGGTCAGTGGGCAAACTGCAGACTCACAAAATGTTAATGCTTAGATGAGACTTCATGGTGCTGCTAGAAAAAAGGCTCATAGATAACGTGGTGGAGTCAGATCTAGACAAGGTTTTTCATGTTTCTGAGTCTCAGTTTTTGCATCTGAGGGGGTAACAATGATTTGGCCTCGCAAGCATTTTGTGAAAGGATTGGAAGAGAGAATGGCTGTAAGTTCCTGTTACATAGTAGGTTCTCAGATAAATGGTGCTATTAGGAATATGGGCAGAAGCAATGCTGGGTAGCAAAAGAACACTGGCTAGAGTCAGAAGGCCTGCTCTGGGATCAGTCCAACCCTTTCTGGCCCGAGTCCTGGGCCCAGGTTCTGCCAGGTCAGGGAGTGCGTGGTCCTTCCCAGTCATTTTCAGTTCACCTGCCAGCAGTTCCCCTCTGAGTCCTGGGAGCTGCCTCTGCTCTCCTGCTCCAGGCACAGCCCTGGATCATCCTGCAGAAGCCCTGGGTTCTGTTTTTCCCTGAGCTTCTCAGAGGCCTCTCTTCAGGGTCTGCTCAGGTTCCTGACAGCTCCTTCCCATCTGAGTTCTCCATCCTTCTCAGAGTCCCTTTTCTTCTCCCTCCCCCAGGCTCACAAGTGCCTCCTCTTCCTTTTGCTCATCTCTGCTTCCTTTCCTCTGCATTCCCTCCCTGAGAGAGTTTGCTTTTTTCCTCAGTTACTCTCCGTTTCTCTTTTCCTATTTCTGTCTCTCCTTGTCCATCTCTGATCTCTGTCTTAATTCAGCCTCCATCCCTCCCTCTCTCTCCTTCCCTGTTTCCCTGTCGTGCCTTGCTCTGTCCTGTCCCTGTCTCTGATAGGAACTCTCTCACTGCCTCTGTCTGCCAGCCCTGTGTGTTTCTTTATCTCACACATGTTCTGCTCCCTAAAAGGTGAGTCCCAAGCCTTGAACAAAGACCCCAGGGGCCAAGGCTGGGCTAGCTCTCCAGCAGGGAAGGGCCCCTACCTCCACCCCCAGCCCTCTTCCTCACCCATGTGGGGTGCAGCCCTGGCTCTCTGTGCTTCCTGAGCACGGGTGTGTGTGGGCCGAGGGCAGAAGGCCCAGCTTGCCTGTCATCTGGAGAGACGTGTGTGCAAAATGTTAGTTCTATGGCTCTGATTCAGCTCCGGGGCGGCTCACGGAGGGGGGTGATGGGGACCCAGAATAGGGAACTAGCTGGGCTGAAGTCAGAGTCCTGGGACTTTGGCAGAGGACTTGGGGATGCCTGGAGAGGTGCCTGGGTGGGATAATGGAGGGGTTAGGTAGAGGTGGTAGCACCTTGGGATGTAATCGGACGTGATGAAATTGAAGGAGGTTCAGTGAAAAGGGCCTGGAGGGGAGAAGGGGCATTGGGTGTGATGAAGGGGACACTGGCAGGAGTGATGGGACACTGCATGAGGTTTGTTCAAGGCATGGTGAATGTGGATGAAGGGGATGGGTCAGAAGAAGGCATTAAAGGAGGTGAAGAAACCTGGATGTGGTGAAAGGCCACTGGGTGGGCTCCTTGGAGCTCCATCTACCTGCTCCTCTAATGCCAGGCCTCTGCTCCCAGTACTCACTTTGCTGATTCTAGCCCTCACCTCTCAGTCCTGAGGCTTCCCCATCTCTCCTTTCCCTGTGCAGTTTTGAGTCGCCACAGGTCATCCCTATTTAGGACATTCCCCTTAGAGATCCGCTTATCACTGTGGTCTGACCCTGCAGGTGGTACTGTGTTTCAGGGTTGACCCTGCATAGAACTGTCTATCTGTCTGGTCCAGAAAGAAGAGCCCAAGTTCCCCCTTGCCCTGGACTGGCTGATCAGCAGTTCTCACCTGAGGAGGAGCTGACGGTAGCTCTTAAACCTGGGTCTGTGAGCAGGGTGTTCTGCTGGTGAGCATCAGAATAGGGATGGAGCCTCCAACAGTCATTAAGGCTGGCTGATGACTTCACAGGGAGTCCCAATAAGTGCCAGGGGCCAGTGTGTGTCCAGGCCACAGATGGCACATAGTCACCCAGAGGCCAAACTTACCTGCTGCTTCCCCTCTCCAGGACCCTGCAGTCTATGTCTGTATCCACCAGGTCCTGAAGAGGACCACTATGACCCTTTGGTTTTGGGGGAGAAGAGAGCAATTTCAAATAAATGATAACAATAATAATACAGGTAAAAAGTTTTCACTCATTGATTGCTCACTCTGCTAGGCTGTGAGAAAGCTGGTCATTTTAACTCAAAATCTCCCCAACCGTCTGAGGTGGACATTGTTTTATACCCACATCACAGAGAAGAAAAAGGCTCATAGGTCCCCTTGATCACACCCAATGCCCCCTTCTCTCCTTCACAGAGAAGAAAGCTGAGGCTCAAAGAGGTCAACTCACGTGCCTGGGCTCATAACAGAGCCCATCTGCCTCCACAGCTTGCACTTTTAGCCCCTGCAGGCCCTAGGCAGCCCCTACAGTCAGTCTCCTGTGGTGGGACCCGAACATTCCAGGAAGACGCTTATTCCAGGCCACGGCTTTGGGCGGGCTGGGTGCCTGTAGCTCCTCCCCTAAGGCATGGGACCACCTCCAGGGCATAAGAAGCACGACCAGTCCCACAGGGCCTGAAGATCCCCCTGCCTCCACCGACACCCTCAGGAAGCCGTTAATTGTTTGCACTTGTAGCCAATGGAGGGCAGGTGACTTAAATGTAGGCCACTTTTCTGGGCTGTAGGTAGAAACTTGGGGTGAGAGTGAGGGGCTGTCCAGGGTCCATTCCTGCTTTGTCAGCCGTGCCCTGCAAGCTGTGGGACCCCTGCCAGCCTGTGGAAGTGCACCAAGACCCTCCCCACGTGTCTCCGTGTGGGTGCGCTGGGCTGCTGTGTTCCTGAGGCACCGGTGGGTGCGTGACGATGGCAGCTCCCACCCAGCAGAGCCGCGAACAGAAGGGGAGAGCTGCCGGCAGCTTTAAATAGCTCCTCACTGTATCTCACTTGCTGAAGTCCCATCCCCCCACTCCAATACTGGCTGTCCCAGGGAGGGGCTGTGAGCCCCAGAAATGAGGCCAAGACAGAGGGGCTCAGCCCCCAACTCAGAAACACTGCCAAGCAACACCTGCTCAGCACTATGCCTGAGGCGCAGCCCACTATTTTTCTCAGGGGCAGGAGGATCCAGGAAATCTCTTAGGGATTGTGAGTTGTCAGGAGACAGGCTTTCCCTGGGCCTGCATCTTGGCTGGAAAGATGTAGCAGGCAGGTTTGTATTCAAGCCTTCCCCTCCCTGGGGAAGTGTGCAAGGGGACACACTGGTTACCTTGCAAGCCCAGGTACGGCCCTAGCTGTTCTGACATTGAGAAGCAGCTCACTACCTGCTGCCCCCAAGAGCAGTCAGTGGCAGCCCCCTTGGTCATCAGCTCACCTCCTCACCCTGGCCTGCATCTCTCTATGCACAGTTCTTGCACGATCTGACCCCGCGAACTCATTTCTCATCACTCTCCCCAAGCTACTTACCTCACTCGAGGTCCTTCTTGCTGTTTCTCAAACACGTCCAGCCCATTCCCACCTCAGGACCTTCGCACTGGCCATTCCCTCTGCCTGGAACGCTCTTCTGTGGCTTTCCCCATGGTTGGAGCGAGAGCCGCACTGTGATTTGTGTGGGTCCTAGGCACTTTTGCCTTTGTGGGATCCCTTCTTTCATGAAAATATATACAAATTATATTTTAGCACTGCATTGATATAAGCATGGTTATGTTAAAGAAACTATTTTGGCCAGGCGTGGTGACTCACGCCTATAATCCTAGCACTTTGGGAGGCTGAGGCTGGCAGATTACTTGAGCTCAGGAGTTCAAGACCAGCCTGGGCAACATGGCAAAACCCCGTCTCTACTAAAAATACAAAAAATTAGCTGGGCGTGGAGGTGTGTGCCTGTAATCTTAGCTACTCGGGAAGCCAAGGCACAAGAGTTGCTTGAACCCAGGAGATGGAGGTTACAGTGAGCCAAGATCACGCCATTGCACTCCAGTCTGGGTGACAGAATGAGACTCTGTCTCAAAAGAGAAAGAAAGAGAGAAAGAAAGAGAGAAAGAAAGAAAGAAGGAAGGAAGGAAGGAAGGAAGGAAGGAAGGAAGGAAGGAAGGAAGGAAGGAAGGGGGGAAGGAAATAAAGAAAGAAAGAAAGAGATTTTAACATGTAGTTTCTTTAACCTAAAAGTTCATTGTTTTCTTCTGATTTTAAAAGAAATTAGGCTGGGTACGGTGGCTCATACTTGTAATCCCAGCACTTTGGGAGGCTGAGGCGGGTGGATCGCGAGGTCAGGAGATCGAGACCATCCTGGCTAACACAGTGAAACCCCGTCTCTACTAAAAATACAAAAAAATTAGCCGAGTATGGTGGCGGGCTCCTGTGGTCCCAGCTACTCGGGAGGCTGAGGCAGGAGAATGGCCTGAACCCAGGAGGCGGAGCTTGCAGTGAGCTGAGATTGCGCCACTGCACTCCAGCCTGGGCGACAGAGTGAGACTCTGTCTTAAAAAAAAAAAAAAGACATTAAAATATTTTGAGGGCCCCTAAAAGTATTGTGGTTACTGTGCTACTGTCCCTAATGGAGAAGTTGGCCCTGGTTAGATCCTTCTCATAATTTAGGCCTCAGTTTAAATGTCACCTATTCTGGGGTCCCCAGCCCCAGGTCATGGACTGGTACCACCTGAGTTCTGCCTCCTGTCAGAGAATGCTTTAGATTCTCATAGGAGCGTGAACTCTATTGTGAACTGCGCATGCAAGGGATCTAGGCTGCGTACTCCTTATGAGAATCTAATGCCTAATGATCTGAGGTGAAACAGTTTCATTCTGAAACCATCACCACCACCCCGACCCCCACCCTGGGTCCATGGAAAAATTACCTTCCATGAAACTGGTCCCTGGTGCCAAAAAGGTTGGAGACCACTGACCTACTCCAAAAGGCCTTCCTTGAAGCCCCCATTTAAAATATCTCCTGGTGGGGCATGGTGGCTCGTACCTGTAGTCCCAGCACTTGGGAGGACAAGGCAGGAAGATCACTTGAGCCCAGGAGCTCGAGATCATCCTAGGCAACATAGTGAGACCCCATCCCTACAAAATATTCTTTAAAAAATAGCTGGGCGTGGTGGCTTGCTCCTGTCGTCCCAAATACAGGCTGAGTTGGGAGGATCACTTGAGCCCATGAGTTTGAGGCTGTAGTGAGATACGATTCCCACCTCTGCACTCCAGCCCTAGTCTGGGCAACAGAGTGAGACCCTGTCTCAAAGATAAAATATATCCCATATCCACTTGCTGGCCCATTACCCCAATTTAGTTCCTTCACAAAATTTACACCATCTGATAATACCTTATTTGTTTATTTGTTCCGTATCTCCTGTAACTAGAATGTAAGCTCTATGAGGGAAGGGACTTTGTCTTTCCATTGCTGAATAACCTGTGCCACCAGCAACAAGGTCTATAAAATTGGTGAAAGAATAGCCTGAATTGCTTCAACAGAACATAGAGTCCCTCCTCTCAGCCACCCTAATATCTGTGCTCTTCCTTATTGGGCCCCCTCAGACTTTACTAGGGTGGAAGGAAGAAGGGAATTCATGCACAGGCCTCACATACAATCCACCTGTCCTCTCAGAACCTCAGTTTCTTCTTCTGGAAAATGGTAATAGTGCTGACCCATTCTGAGAATGCAACAAGATAGCATACATAAAGCAAAAGACCAGTCCACAGAGAGGGTGCAGTAAATTCAAGCTTCTTTTCCCCCTTCTCACTGTCCACCTTGGAGCTTGTTCTTGGTTAAGGCAAAGGAACCTCAAGGCCTTGAGGCCTATATACCTCTAAACACAGTAGGTGCTCAATAAACATTTGCTGGTTGCTGGTTGACCACATCCCTCCTTCCCCTTTCAGCAAAATCTTAAACAGAAGCCCAATGGAAATTCACAACATCGTCTCCTCTTGCTCTCTTTCTACAAATATTTACAGAGCCCCTACTGTATAACAGGCACCATGCTGGGCTCTATAGAATCAATAATAAGTAGAAAGAATATATGGTCTCTATCTTTCCTAGAGTTGGGTCCCATAGTCTGGTCTAGACAGACATTAATCAAATACCCACTTCCATGGAACTATCATTGTGCTAAAAACATCACGGAAGGGGCTCACCTGGCTGTGAGAACACAGAATGGGAGAATTTGACCAGACGAGAAAGGTTTGGGACAACATTCCTGAAGAAATAATGACTGACCTGAGATCTCTAAACAAGTTGGACTTTATTAGGCAAGGAGCCTAACTGGGCAGTAGGAGCACTCCAGGCAGTGGAAACAGTATGTGCAAATGCCCTGTGGCCAAAGCTATGCTAGACAATGAGATGGACTAGAAGGAGACATAGGTGGCCACATGATATAAGATGGGCTGTTACGGTGGGCAGTGTCTGCACTGGGTAGGACTTTGTAAGCCACATTATGTCATTTTCTCTTTGTCTGCAGGTTCCTCAAAGGATTTTAAGTCATATTATTAGGTTTATATTTTGAAAAAATTACTCTGGCTGCCTACAAAATATTTATAATTTATTTATAGATTTATAATTTATAACAAAAAGATTCTACAGTCCTACTAGAAGAGGAATGGTAAATATATGCCATACTTGTCACAATTCCCTATTCTCATGCCCAGAGCAGACAGCACTAATCAATTACAGCAGAGGTTCTCAAAGTGTGGTCCTCAGACCAGCAGCATCGGCATCACCTGAGAATTTCTTAGGAAGGCAAATCATCAGACCTCACACCAGACCCCTTGTATGGGAAACTTTAGCGGTGAAAGCCAGCAATCTGTGGCTTAACAAGTCCTCCGGGCTATTCTGGTGCACACTGGAGTTTGAGAAGCACTGAACTATTGTATAACACTTTCCTATGAAGCCCTGTGCAGCATCAAAAACCTCAACACAGCTCTCTAGGCTATCACTACTAATAAAGGCTACTTACACAGAGTGCTGGGCTAGGGCTCCTCAGAGGGGGCTGCACAGACCTAGGTCTGGAATTTGAGAAGCGAAGACCCTGACAAAGACCTAAACGTGGGCAAACAGCCAAGTGTGCCAGGAAAGAAGAGCACTGGACCGAGTCTGGAGATCTGGCCTCAAGCCCCTGCTCAGCCCCTGCTCAGTGGCAGCACAACCTTAGGAGCCTCTTCTCCCTTCCAGGTCTCAGTTTCCCCATCTGTGCATTGAAGAAAATTTCTCTGCGCAGCAGCCCATTCTCCTGCAGCCTCCAAGCCAGGGTGAAGCAGATGCACATGCACTCCCTGGGGAAAACCCCTATAAATCTGCCTTCCCACAGGGGCCAGGAGTGGAGCAGGGAGTGCAGCAGTAGCAGAGATGTTGCCCAGAGCTTGCAAGAGGCACACATGACTCAGCCCTGCAAGGAGGCATCCATCACCCTGGGCAGCCAGCAAGGCGGCAGGAGAACCACAGGAGGGACAGTGTGGGAGTGAGGGAGTGAGGGAAGAAGGAGGCGGGGCTCTTAGCCCCGTTTGCTCTACCGCTTTCCCAGACCCAGGACCCAAGAGGACAAGAGGACTCTAAGCGCACAGTCGCACAGTCGAGGGAAAACTGCGATAAAGAGTGGGATGAGGAGCAAGGAGTCCAATTCTATGAAACCATGCAGGATGCAAAAAATGTGGCCCTGAACTACTTACAAATCCTGAGACTACTCACGAGAATGCCTCCTCCACATCCACACTCATCTGGCTTCTTCTCAGCTCACATGTCTCAACCCAAATGTCACTTTACCAGAAAGACCTTCCCTGATGAGCCATCTATCCCCCACCCGCCTGTGACCTTTTCATTATCCTCATAGCTCAGATCACTCTTTGGAATCCCCCACTGATTTGCTTCGTGGCCTATGGTCATCTCCAGCATCCTCCTGGGATGGTAGCTCCCTGAGGGCAGGGGCCTCCCTGTTTTTTTCTATCACCTGCCCCTAGAACAGTGTTTGGCACAGAGTGGGTGCTCCACAGAGCTCCCACTTACCATGTGCCAAGAACTATTTGAGATGATTTGCATGCATTATTTTATCATGTCCCAACAATCTTGGAAATAGAAGGTATAATTGTTTATCATTTTTTCAGATGGAAACACTGAAGACAGAAAGAAGTGATTTGCTAAAGGTCACACAACCAGGAAGTGGTAGAGTCCCTGTTTGGGCCTAAATCTGTCTGACCTCAAAGCTCAGAACATTTGAAATGTAGGAGCCAAGGGGCTATTAGAAGCCTTGCAGAGGGGTGAGGCGGTGGTGTTGACCCAAACTTCCCAAGTTACTGCTAAGGAAGCATCAGCCCGGAGCCAGGAGGTCCCTTCTAAAGCTGTTGTTACTTAATGTAGGATTTCTAAAGGGAAGGCCTGCTTTACACAGCTGCTGTCCAACTTCTGGAATTTGTTACCCCCAAGGGGTCTTCACAAGCTGAAAATAGAATGGAGTTCAGAAAGGGCTACACAAAATTAATGGATGACAGGTCCCCAGCAGTACTTAAAGGAAGCAAGAGATGCTAGGGGTTTGGGCCTAGACGTTTGAGGTCAGCATCATGCTGGGGACTGCTGTGGTCTCCCCAAAATGGGTCCCAGGTGCCCCAGCAGAGTAAGCCAAGCCGCAGGCTGGGAAGCAGTGGGGAGGTGAATGATGTCAACGTCCCTGCCCACCCTGGCAGGGTTTGGCCGCCTGGCTCCTTCGTCCTCCCATCCCCAGGCCCAGCTGGGCTGTCAGGGGTTGTGTCTCGGCTTGCTGACTCACTCACCTGGCCAAGATGGTCAATTTGCACATGTTCTCAGTATTTTCTTTGCTATTTTTTTTTAAATAAAATGCTATTTTTTGCAAAGTCTTCATTACTTCCTAATTATTCATACTCCTTCCACTTATTTGTCTTGTTAAATACCAAACTCAATAAGCAGTTCACTTTTCTCAGATTACTTGTGCAGTTCAAGCTCATGCCCCTTCGCTCAGGTTAGCCTAGGGTGGGAGAGGCCCCCGTGACCCCTCCTCCCTAAGCATGGAGCCCCCACTCCCTAGTGACTTCCCTCCAGCTGGCTCCCCTATAGACCTCCCTGGGATTGCACTGCATTATTCGACTGTCCTGGCCTCCCCACCTCTCCTTATCTTCCCCTCTCCATCCAGAGCTTCTCCCTCTGTGCTTTCTTCCCCCACCCCTCCTTTCTCCCTCTCTTCCCTCCTTCTATCAGTCTATCCACCCTCCTGTGGCCTCCCCCTCTACCTAACCAGTTTATTCGTCCTTGTCCTCTACCTGCCCCCTCCTTCCCCAGACTCCTTTCCTCCCCTCCCCTCCCTCACACAGCACCTTGACACCTGGGAGCTACCCTCAGAGCCTCAAGGGTCTCTCTCACCCTACCCACCTCCTCCCGAAGTATCATCCACAGGCCTCAGTGATGCTGCATTGCTGGCTGCTCCAGCAGGTGGGTGCTGCGGTTCTCTCCGCTGATAATTCATTCCCCCAGCCCTGCATAATCCTCCTTAAATTAGTTAATCCCCAAAAACTCACTGCTTCAAGCCCAAGAGCAGCAAGGAGGAGTGGGATGGGTCCCTAGGACTGTAAGTCCCTAGAGTACTGGGGCCAGGATGCGGTCCCTATTTCAGCCACGCTGGAGTGTCAGGGATGCGACTAGCAGCTCCCTGCAGATCCTGCTGACAGGCTAACTTTATGGAAGCCTTGGCAGGGACAGCAGCCCCCTCTTATCCCAGGTACGGGAGTCTTGTGGCCACCAAGGGGTAGGTGGCTATGATGGGGCAGTTGCTAGCTGGACCTGAGCCCCTTCTTCCAAATAACAGGCACCCCTGGGCTCTCTGGTGGGGGCCTGATTTCTGCCTGGGTTTTTGCTGCTGTAGTTTCCAAATGCTCAGACACCGCATGTATGTCCACGTGGCCATGTTCACATGGCACACACATCCACCTCACACATCTCTACACACTGTATACATCAGAACAGGGCTTCTCTAATTTGGGTGCACCAGAATCACCTAGAAATCCTATTTGAGTGCTAAGCCCCACTTTTTGGGTTTCTGATTCAGTAGGTTTGGGGAGGGGCCCGAAAATGTGCATTTCAAGCACATCAAGTGCTGCTGATGCTGCTGGCCCGAGTACCACACTCTGAGAACCACTGCTCTAGAGATGCCCACATGTGCATACACACAAGAGTACACTACACGTTCATGCACAGAAGGTTTTGCAAAACGAGGAGTGAAGCTACTAGGAAGAACTGAAGCTGTGAGCTCAGTTTGGGGATTACTCGACCTAAGAACACAAACTCGCAATATCATTTTCTCTCTCGGTCTCTGATTCTTGCTACTTCTCCAAGGTCTCTGAGTCTCTTTCTTGGTCCCCCACCCCCCAACTCCCTGCAGCCTCCAGGTGTCCTCCCAGCCCCTTTGCACACATGAGCTCATCCATCTCCATCACCCAGCAAGTGAGTGGCAGGCAGGTGAGAGAGGAAGAATACAGAAGAACGGGCTCAGCTCCCTGCTAACAGGGAGCTCACTCACCATGAGAACACAGCCATTTATTCCTCCTGTTCTGGGGGATAATCATTAATGCCACAGGAAATTCTAAACAAGTAATGAAATCATTACTGGGGAAGACGAGAGCCTGTGCCACCATTAAGCTTCCCTTATACTGTTGGTTTTGAGAGAGCTTACCTGGGAAGTGGGAAGAAAGGGGCAGATGAGCATCATCACAGCCCTGCAGCATCACCAAGAGCCAGTCTGCCAGGGGCCAGCCCTAGAACCACTTCCCCTCCCTGAGCTGCACACCCAGCAACTGTCCAAGAGCCCCTCTTGCCCTACCCGTGATGAAGACTCTATTCCTGCAGCCCTTCACTATCTCATGCCTCCTGATGAATCCATTTATTCAGTTGACAAATATTTACTGAGCACCTACTATGTGTGAGGTCATAGTCTAGGGACTCGGGATACAATGGAGAACAAGACAGATGAGGTCCCTGTCCTGGTGGAGCTCACAGTCTAGTGGGGAAGGCAGATCATAAAAAAGTAAATAAGAAAACAATTAACAAACGTGGCAAGTGCTCAGGAGAACACAAACAGGAGACTCAGTGTTTTCAGTGGAGTGTATACTGACAGGATCTCGGAGTCCCCTACAGTCTAACAAACAGCCTGGCAGTCTATACCCGTCTCTTGGGCCTGCAGATCATGTTTTATATGAACATCTGCAATGTCTGTGCATCCCTCTTCTTATCCTGAATCCCCAATATGCTATCTTTGGAAAGATAACAAATATCTATCTATAACAGCCACTGTTTTTTAGCACTTACTATGTGCCAGGCATTGCACAAAGCAATTTATGGTCATTACATCATTTCATCTGTAGAACAATAATAACATTATGACGTGGGTGTTTTTTAATCCCCATTTTACAGATGAGGAAATGGAGACCTGGAATATTTGAGCCATTTGGCCAGCTCATACAACGGGCAACTGAGGGCTCAACAGATGTCTGAGTCCTGAGCTGAGGCATTTCACCCCTACCTTGTCCTAACTCCCAAGAGAAACATGACAGGGCTGTGTGGGCTTCTCAGGATCTATTTCAGGGCTAAGAGGTGCAGCTGGGTCCCTGGAGAGATGGGGCTGCATTGGAGTTGCCCAGCCAGGGCTGGTTACTGGCTACTAAAGTGTAGTAAGTCCGAGTCTCCAAAATGCAGCCCAGAGAGGAAAGTGGCTTGATATGGCCAGTGCAGAGTCCCACTCCCTTGGGGACGCTAGGCCAGTCCCCTTTGGCTTCCCCAGCCTGTGGGTCTCTGCAAAACCCAGAGAGACCATCAGCCCTACCTCCTGGCTGCCCTTCAGGACCCTGTAGCCTCCAGAGGGCTCCTCCAGTGTCCCCACATGCCCTCCACCTCCTGCCCCTGTGGCCAGGCCACACTCCCTAGGGCCAGTGGGGCAGCCTGAGGCAGACAAGACCGGAGCCTGGGTCTGCGGTGACTAATCGGCTGGTGTTTGGGAGGCCATGGTGAATTATTCACACAGATTCTGTGAATTATTCACGTTGTTATTATTTATTTTTCAGATGCGCCTGCGGCAGAGCCTCCAGGCCCGTGTTCAAAGGATGACATAACTCCTGACTCCTGATCGCCTTTGTCTGTGGAGAAGGAGTCAGGCCTCTCTCCAGTCTCACCTGGGAGTCCCAGGGAGCAGGCTGAGGGCAGGGGGCTGCTGCCTTGGGGCAGGCTCCTGCAGGGCCCCAATCCTATCACCAATTAAGAAGTAACCGTCACCACTTTGAGTCTTCGCTGGGCCCCCGCACTGTGCTCCCCATAGACAGGCTCAAGTGAATGTCACAACTACCCTGTGAACAATACTGCCAACCCCATTTTACAGATGCTGGGACTGAGGCTCAGAGATGCCATGGCCCTTGTTCAGGGCTGCCAGTTAGTAACTGGGACTCAGGCCCAGGTCAGTGGACTCTAAAGCCAACAGCAGCCACATTGCATGCATCAGTCAACGTTGCACCTGACAAGGTCCTACAGAATCCCTTTGCTGCCCCAACTTGCCCACCCCCACCCGCAAATCATGCTGAGGGCAGGCCACGCCCAGTGCCGCCAATGCTGTCAGAGGAGCCAGCTCCCCATCTCCATGGCGACAGGATTCTCAGCAGCCAGAGCTGAGCTGGATCTGCCTCTGAGGAGTGGAGGTGGCCTTTGCCCGTGGAGCCCCCCAGGTGTCTCAGGCTCTTAGCAAGTGTGATTCAGTGCTCCCCTAGGCACCCCATAGCTTCACAGAGCTCCCCTGCCTTCCCCCAGACACACACAGAGCCCCACTCCTCCCTCACAGAGCTCTGATGGCAGAAGCCATCCCCAGCCTCCGTTCTGCGCTCCTTCCCATGACTCGCCTGCTGTCTAACCTCCATCCCCCTGGCTGCAGCTTCCTCTCCTCTCAGAATATTCCTTCCTCTGCCCCCATAGCTGCCATCTGGAGGAGACGAGATGGACATGTGGGCTCAGCCCTGGGAAGGCCCTGAGGGCCCCTTATCAAGGTGACCACAGTCTCACAGAGACACCTTCCTGTCCCGGGAGGGTGCCTTTGTCTTCCTGCCACCACATTCATTCATTCATTCATTCAGTAAATGCCTACTGGGTGCCCTCATTCAATAAATACCTACTATGTGCCAGGCATTGTTCCAAGGGCTAGGGAAGTGGACAGCAGCAGCAGGGCTACCTTGTTAGGGCCCCTCCCATCCCATAGTAGCCTGGGCCTGCTTCCCAGGACCTCTCTATCCTAGCATAAGCAAAATCACAGGCAAACTGGATTTGAGCCTGACTCTTCCAGTCCCTGACTCTGGGTGACCTTGAGCTAGCAGCTCCTCCTCTCTGCCTTTCCCCTTTTTAAAATAAGGGAGTGAGACCAGAATCTGCTTTCTAAGGCCCTGCCAGCCCTGCTTTTCTCAGGTGTCAGTAACTCAATAACTGGAACAACATAATCATTTCCATCCTACAGCTGTGAAAGTCAGAGCATTGCACGTGCTTCATCTCAGGTGGACTTAATAAGTGTCCCTCTCTTCCCGGCTTTGTGCATTTTAAAGAGGAGTCTGGGGATGTCTGTGCTGCTAATGGTGGATTTCGGTTGCCAGAGAGGAAAGAAAACAAACATTTGCAGAATGCTTGTGCTTTCCTTGCAAATGTTCTTTATTAATCTTTGCAGAGGTAGAGTCCACTATCCCCGTTTTACACACAAGGAAACTGGGATTCAGGCCACACGGCCAGTAAGTAACAGGGCTGGGATTTGAACCCAGGCCCACGACAACACATGCTCTTGCTGCTGGACCCAGCTGACTGAGCTGGGCCCTGGGGATGGAGGGTGGGTGGCTTCCTCTTCCAAAGCCTGCGTTGGAGCTGGAGGGAGGGCAACTAGGTCAGCACCTCTTTCAGGGAGTTGAGTGCCACTGATTTGATTTCCATCTTCTCCACCGACCAACGAGGGGACACCTTGGGCTCAACTTGCTGAGATCCAGGGCCTAGGAAGTCCAGGTTTATATTTACCCCAAAGCAGCCACCTCAGCAGGGTTGGGACTGGATTTCCTCTTTATCTCAAAGCACCTGGACTAATTCCAGATGGGCAGGCAGGTGGGGAAAGACCTTGGACTCTGGAATGCAGGGGCGGGGCCATCTCCTGCCCTTGCCGCACCCATACTCCTGGCCCAGTCAATGACCTTGCAGGCTGGATACCAGCCTGGGCCTTTCCCCAGTGGTCCTAGGGCAGAGTTCTCCAAGTGCAGTCCTTGGATCACCAGCATCTGAATGGGGAGTAGGGGAGGGGGGCTGCTAATAAAACCAGGTCCAATTTGCATATTCCTCTAGACCTCCAGAATTGGGTGTGGGGAGATCCTGCTCAATATAGCTTCCCCCATTCTGAGCATTCCCCAAGCTCAGAAACTGCTGAGCTAACTGCAGAGCCCAGGCTCTGGGTCAATCCTGAGTTTGAGCCACTGACTAGTTAGGCAGCCTCTGACCAGGCGTTCACCTCTCTGGCTTCAGTTTCCTCATCTGTAAAATATAGATGATTCCTGTACCCTCCTCATGGGGTTGTTATGAGGATCATACTGGACAATGTAGATAAAGTGCTAGATAAAGACACTATAGATGAAGACAAGTTCAAATTACCATCATCCCTCCCTACTCATTCCATTCCCTTCCAAGGTGATGACCTGGGCCCGGGGCTGCAGTTCTGGGAATACTGAACTTGTCCAGCAGGTTTTGGCTTTCAGAGCTGCAGCAGGCAGCGTATCTGGTTAATCTCTAAACAAAACTTGCCCTCCAACCACAGTCATGTGTACCTGTTGGTCTCTCTCAAGGCTCCAGCTGAAAGTCAGCTCTCCAGACCTTTATCTTGGATAGATTGGAGTGGTATGGCCCTTGCTGGACCCAAGGTCAGATGTAGGGGCTGCCTTGTGGTCTCGGGGACAGAAGATCTTGGGCCAGGCTTGTGATCTGAGACCTTAGAAGTGGCATGGCTGCTGAGGCAGCTACCATTTAGGGAGAACCTGAGTTTCAGGCAGCTTACATCCCCTATCACACTTCCTCTCACCCCGGCTGGGTTAAATACTGTTACTGGTTCTATCTACTGATGACAAACCCAAGGCTCAGTCTTCTACCTAAAGTCATTGAGCTAGTAAGTGGAAAAGCTGAGATTTGAACACAGATCTGCATGATTCCAAGGTTCCTGTTAGTGCCCAGTATGTGATACCACCTCCCTAAAGCATCACCATCATCATGATCATTGAGCACTTGGTGAGAGCCAGGTTCTGAACTAAGCGCTCTATATGCTTTTTTCTCATTTAACCTTCGCTCTCTAAGATAGATACTATTATTATTGTTCCCATCTTACAGGGAGGGAAATCACCAGGCAGAAAGGCTAAGGACCTAAAATAACTTAGCTTGGCTCTTTCACTATTATATCTGGGGTCTGGGGAAAGTAACTTTCCCAATTATTAATCTTCCATGATGGTGCTTTACCTCCAAGTACCCCTCTGTCTCACCCATGTCTGCAACCGTACCTTCTTTTGGGAGGTCTCCTTACCCCACACATACTCCCATCTGGCCCCGCTGAACCTGAGTGCAGGATTGCAGATGTAGGCCCCACTCTCACCTCCAAACAAGGAATTGCCCTTCCCACTGCCTCCAGGCCCACTGGGAACCTCCCCCTAATTACATCTCAAGCCGGGAGGCTATTAGCCTGTGATTGCATCCCCAGTGCCTGCCTTCCCCCCTCCCGGGTCTCCGCTGTCAGCTTCCACAGGGGTTTGAGATTATGTCAACAACCCCCAATCCCAGGGCCTGGCCAGCTCTGCTCCCCAACACCCCCACCGTCCAGTCCTAGGTGGGCTCCTCCAGGGAGCTGGGCCTCTTCCCTGTGGGCCAGCCAAGAACATGGGCCTGAGGAGGGTGCCCAGCCATGAATCACGCATGTCTGCACACACATCACAGGCCCTGCTGCTGCAGGATCCTCACACTGAACCTCTCCCCACTGCAACCCCTCTACACCTCCTGCCAGCTGCCTCCCCTCCACCATGGGAGGACAAGGGTCTGGGAGTTAGGACTCCTGGTTCTTTTTCTGGCTCAGATACTCCCTCTGTATGACCCTGGCCAAGTCCCTTCCACTGTTTGGGCCTCAAAAATAGAGGATTCTTCCAGGTATCGGGGCACATGCCTGTAGTCCTAGCTATTTGGGAGGCAGAGGCAGGAGGATCGCTTGAGTCTAGGAGTTCAAGGCAAGCCTGGGCAACATAGTGAGGCTTTCTCTTAAAAAAAAAAGTGAGAGTGATTGGGAATCGTTTCAGTTTTCTCTATGCTTCTACTAGCAGAAAAGAAAGATTACCATTTGGTAATTCCTGGGGTTTCCTTCCACCAATATCTAATGATTCCTAGTCACCATGCCAGGCATTGAGGATTCTAGCAAGCAAGTTCCTGCCCTCACAGTTACAACACAGAGTGATCAGGGCTAGGATGGAAGAAGCACAGGCAATGACGGTAGTGGTTGGGGGTGCCAGCAGTGGCCCTGGGGTACCTACCCAAAGGAGAAACGTTATCTAGCTTGGAGGTATAGTCTGAGAAAGCTTCCTAGTTTCTGAAACCTAAAGGATGAGGAAAAATTAGCCATATAAACAAGGATAAGGTATGGAGCTGAACATGAAGAATGTTCTAAGCAGAGGGAACAGGACTGAGAAGAAGCCTGGAGGCTTTGGTGTCAAGAGCAGGCGCTGGAGGGTGGACAGAGGCTGGCTTGAGAGTTTGGACTTTATTCTGAGGGCATTGAAGAACTATAGAAAGATTTTAGGTAGGAGGGTGATAGGACTGCTGTTTGGAGGGAGGATTGGGGCCCAGAGAGGAGAGGGAGAGAGACCTTCAGGGAGGCTACCAACCATCTGTCTTACCTCCCCCAAGTGTGGGAACACTCCCTCCTGTCTGTCTGTGTTAGAAGGGGAGGCCAGGCTTTGCTTCCTCTCCTTTCCCTCTACACCCCCACACTTCCCTCTCCTAAAGCTTACACACATAGACATTCTTTTTTTTTTTTTTTTTTTTTTTTTTTTTTTTTTTTTTTTTGAGACGGAGTCTCGCTCTGTCGCCCAGGCTGGAGTGCAGTGGCCGGATCTCAGCTCACTGCAAGCTCTGCCTCCTGGGTTCACGCTATTCTCCTGCCTCAGCCTCCGGAGTAGCTGGGACTACAGGCGCCCACCACCTCGCCCAGCTAGTTTTTTTTGTATTTTTTAGTAGAGATGGGGTTTCACCGTGTTAGCCAGGATGGTCTCGATCTCCTGACCTCGTGATCCACCCGTCTCGGCCTCCCAAAGTGCTGGGATTACAGGCTTGAGCCACCGCACCTGGCCAGACATTCTTATACACATGTGCGTGCACACACACATGACCTGCTGCAGGTCCTCTGGAGGGGAAAGGGTGGAGGTGGCTTTGGGGAGGTGACACAGGGCCATCTGCCCCAAGGGAGCTAGAAGAGAAGGGGTCTGGAGGTTTGATACCCAACTGAAACTCCACTAGGGACAGCACACTCCCTGTCACTTGGCGCAGTGACACCTTTCCCTTCTCCCCTTTCCCCTAAGGGGTTAATCCCATCCTGAGCCATGGAAACTGGAGTTGGGAGTTTCACCACCTTATCACCACCAGAGAGGCTCCAAGATCCTCCTTCCCCTCCTTCTCTCTCTTACTTCTCCCACCTCCTCCTTTTTCTCCTAGGTGCTCTCTAACTCCCTGCCTCCCTTCTACCAGGGCTCATCAGAGCCTGAAACATGCTGTGTGTGCATCTGCGTATAGATGTATGGGTTGGGTGTGGTGTGCGTGCAAGAAGCACAAGGAGGTGCCCACCAGCCACCATCAGGAGGTGCACCAGAGGGCTGTGCAAGGCTGAAAGGGATTTCAGGAGGATTCAGAGATTAGAGAATTAAACATGCTGCTACAGCCTCCCTTGAGCCTGAAATCCTTGTGGCTCCAGCTGCATAGAGAGCTCAGCTGGGCCAAGCCAGAGTTGCAGGGGATTCCTGGGCTCCTTCTCTTTACCCTGCCTCCTGCTCCCCAAGGCTCCCTCAAGCCCCTTCCCAGACAGGGACCTGGGCCACAAGACGCCTCTGCCCCAGGGCCCAGATGTGCAAACCTTCCCTCAACCCCTGTGCCTCTTCCAGGCACCCTCCAGGGGTGGAGTGCTCAGGCCAGACTCTTTAGCCAGCCATCACCAGAATTCCAGCCTTGGCCACGATCACTCCTGGAAGGCACATGTCCATTTTTCTCCACCTCCACAGCCCAGGCCTATCGACCTCCTCATTCTCCACCCTCACCCCTCTCCCTTCCAGTCCCCACACTGAAAACAGGGAGATGTTTCTGTAAGAACACCCATGTCACTGCTCTCCTCAGTGTCCTACAGTGGCTCCACACTGCCCTCAGGATGAAAGCCGAACTCCTCCACTCTGGCCTCAGCTCCTGACTGCCATCCCCATTGCACAAGTTCCTCGGGTCCCTGCCTGCTGTCCCCTCCAGGCCTGGGCGCTGATGGTCTCCACTCTCAGAGTCTCCGTCACAAATTATCTCCAGGCAAATCTCTCTGTGTTCCTCAGGTCTCAGTTCAGAAGTCAGCTCCTGTTGAAAGCCTCTGACCACCACTGAGGCACCCCCTTTATGGGTATGGGTTGTCATGGTGTCCAGCACTTAGCCTGCCATTGCACTCTCCACACTGTACTGTAAATGCCTGTTGAACATATTCAGCTCCCACACCAATATATCAATAAAAACTCAATCATGTATTCCAAGTGTATGAAGGAAGGGATGAGGCAAGAGAGAGGCAGGGTGGCAGTACCATGCTGCAGACTTCAAGTGCCAAAGACACTACTGCATTTATGATAATAGTGGCAGCTATTATTGATTGCGTGTCAAGTCCACACCAGCCACTCTGCTAAGCATGATCTCACTTCTTCCCTCAGCAACCTTGAGAGAGAGGCATGATTGCTATCATTCCCATTTTATAGATAAGGAAACTGAGGCTCAGAAAGATCAATTTACCCAAGGTTATACAGCTACAAGGAAGTCCAGGCTAGATTTTCCTAAAGGCTGGGGTAGGGGCTTTAAGGTGGGTAAAATGCAGCCCACTGAAAAGGTCATGTATCATCTCTAGATCCTCAGCGGGCCTGGAGAAGAAATCACTAGAGCACCCCATCTTCCCCTCACACCAGGAGAAGTTCTGCTTCTCTGGCCATCTGGTATGAGGTTCCTGAGGACCTAGGGGAAAAATGTATGACCCTACCCTGGAACCTTCCAGGAGGTGTAAGAGAAGCAAGTCCCTCATGACGTCCTTGCTCTCACTAGTGTCTCTTTCAGAAGCAGGATTCTGAGAAGTCTGGAGTATGTCCCCTCATCATCATCAGGGCAGGAGGTAAGGTGCTGAATTTAATAGCAAAGCAAATTTTGCTGGAGAGGAAATGAGATTTCTTTGTCAAGGTGAGTGTGTCTGGGAGAGCCAGGGACAGGGTGGAGTGGGGGGATGGGGGCACTTTGGAGGGGCTGCAAAAGGGGAGTGTGGATCTGGAATTATTAGAATGTTGATTATGTCCTCTTGATTGTTAATGAAATTCTTCACCTTGGGTTTCTGGACCAGGGGGAAAGCTCCCAGAGCTCATTTTGCAGCTGATGAGAGCAAGAGAGAGGGCAGGAGGGGGCAGAAGACTCTCGGCTTAGGGAGAAATTAAATTCCTCCTAAACAAATGGAACTGGACAAGTCTGACCACCACCATGTGAAGGCAGAGCCCCGGGCTGACCTGAAGTCCCCTGTGGAAATGGGATGGAGACCCCTGGCTGGGTAGGGAGTGGCCCAGAGGCTTGACTCAGACAGCAGAGTGCAGCTCCAGTAATAATAGCTGACATTACCGAGCAACTTCCATGTAGCCAGAGCAAACGAATGTGCATGTATGATCTCATTTAATCCTCCCAACAACGCTTGCAGATAGGTAGTATGATCGCTCCCATTCTGCAGATGACAACACTGAGGCACGGAGAGGACTGAAGCTTGTCCAAGCTCCCGCAGCTGGAAAGTGCAGGTGCCAGACTTTCAGCCCAGGCAGCCTGCACCAGCACCTATCCTTTGAGATTTGAAAGATGCTCCAGCTCTCCTACTTCCTTTTCTTTTTTTTTAAGACAGGATTTCTCTTGCTCTGTCACCAGGGCTGGAATGCAGTGATGTGATTGTGGCTCACTGCAGCCTCAAACTCCTGGGCTCAAGCAATCTTCCCACTCATCTTCCAGAGTAGCAGGGACTAGGGGTGTGTGCTACCATACCTGGCTAATTTTTTTTATTTTTAATAAGTCAGGGTCTTGCCATGTTGCCCAGGGTGACCTCAAACTCCTGGCCTCAAGCGATCCTCCCACTTTAGCCTCCCAAAGTGCTGGGATTACAGGCATGAGCCACTAGGCCTGGCCTCTCCCACTTTCTTCACTACCTCCCTGAGCCTCAACTGCGTCAGCTATAACATGGGGCCAGCAATCGTTGTCAACATAAAGAGCTGTTGTTAGCAGCCAGTGAAATAAAAATAAATTTAAAACAACTTAGTGCAGAAATAGCATTCCCTTTGAAGCCTTGCTCTCTGCCTCCCAAAATGGGCAGTGTCCCTTCTTATCTGGCTGGTTGAGCACCTATGACACAGAAGTGCTGTTCTAGGCACTGGGAATAGAACAGTGAACAAAATGGACAAAAACCCCTGCCCTTGTGGAACTTACAATTAGTGGGTGACAGACCATAAACAAGACAAATAAGTACATTATAACCTATATTAGAGATGGTAAATACAATAGAACAAAATGAGGCAACAGAGGAGGGGTTGGAGCGCTGATGGGGAGGGTTGCAGTTCAAACAGGGCGGTCTGAGTTGGTTTCACCAAGAAAGTGTCTTGAAGGAAGCAAAGGAGCGAGCAAATATTTGGGGGAACAGCACTGCTCAGGAAGAGGAAACGGCAGTGCAAAGGCTCTGAGGTGCGACTGCACCTGTCATGTTACAGGAACAGCAAGGAGGCCAGAGTAGCTGTGTTAGCAAAGGTAGCAGAGTAGGAATCAGAGTCACAAATCCCGGAAGAAGTGCAGCTCATGTAGGGTCTTGTTGGTCTTTGTAAGGACTTTTAGCTTTTATCTGAATAAGACAAGAATCTATCAGAGGGTTTTAGCCATGATCTGATTGATGTTTTAAAGGTATTGCTGGGACGGTGGTATTGAGACTAGACTATAAGGGGCCAAGGGCAGAAGCAGAGAGGAGAGTTAGGAAGCTATTGCAAAAACCCAGGTGAGAGTAGGTGGCAGCTTAATTCAGGGAGGTAGTGGTGGAGGCGATGCTGAGAGGTCTGATTCTGGATGTATTGCGAAAGGGAAAGCCCCCAGGATGAGCTGATCATCAAAAGTAAGGAATGGGAGAAAGAAGGAATCACCGCGGATGATTCTGAGGATTTTACCCTCTCCACACCTCAATTCCTGAAGATCCATCCCTTCTTTTTAAAATCCGGCTCTGGCCGAGCACGGTGTCTCACGCCTATAATCCCAGCACTTTGGAAGGCCAAGACGGGCAGATCACGAGGTCAAGAGATCAAGACCATCCTGGCCAACATGGTGAAACCCCATCTTTACTAAAAATGCAAAAATTAGCCAGGTGTGGTGGTGCGCACCTGTAGTCCCAGCTACTCAGGAGGCTGAGGCAGGAGAATCACTTGAACCTGGGAGGTGGAGGTTGCAGTAGCCGAGGTCGAGCCATTGCATTCCAGCCTGGTGACAGAGCCAGGCTCCGTCTCAAAAAAAAAAAAAAAAAAAAAAAAAAAATTCCAGCCCTCTCTCTCAGGGCTCTTTTGGAGATCCACCGCTTTCATCCCTCTCTCTTTCCATTGTCCAGGCATTTGCCTTACAGAGCCCAGGGCAGAGGACCATGGTCAAACAACTTGACTCAGGGTATAAATCTGCCTCATGGCCTTCTGGGGCTCCCCCAGTCCTTACCCTGGCTCAGAAGGTCCCATCGCAGTCTGCCGTCCACCTCAGCAGCCCCTCGAAGTCCCTTGCTCCTCCTGACTGCAGTACCCCTTTTCTTGCTCCCTGGAACTGGCTCTGCTCTTCCGTCTCAACCAGCTGCCCACCATGCTGCCCTCAGATCCCAGTGGGAGCATCACCACCCCTGGGAAACCTTCTCTGACCTGCTATTCTGGAGGAAACCCCTGATTCCAGGCTCTCAAGCCCTGAGCCTCTACCACAGGGTTGCGTGTCTCTTTCCTTGTGTGATTATTTGATGAAAGCCTGTCTCCCCATGTGACTATAACCTCCATAAAGGCGGGGCCCACCTGTATTGCTAGAAGCAGACAATTCACCAAAAGAGACATTCAGTGGATCTGACATGGATCCTTAGGCTTTTGGTAAATTAACTTTCATTGAGCTAAAGCCTCCAGCTGCTAGGTAAATATCTGGCACATAGCAGGTACTTAACATATATTTATTGAAGGAATGAATCAGAGTTTTCTAAGATCTTGGGCATGTGACAAACTTCTTGAGCCTCAGTTTCCCCATGTGTAAGGATGGGAATAAGAATACCTATTTCATGAGTTGTTGTGAGAATTTAAAAACCTACGGCATGAGCAATGCCTCACACTAGTAGATGCTCAATAACTGTTCCAGTGCATGGTTCAGACAATTACCACCTTACAACTCCCCTGTGCTTCCCCTCCCCTCCCCCACTCCCTCCCATCCCTTCTTCCATTCCCCAGCCTCCTCCCCTCCCCACCCTTCCCCTCCTAAGGACTCCCAGATGTGGAATCACCAAAGCCTCCGAACGTTCCCCTTTTCCCCCAAGATCTCCCAATGCGCCACTGGTTACATATTGATCCTGTTTAACTTTCCCAATGGATGATAAACATGAAATTAAAATGACTTCCTGGAATATTAATGTAGTAAATGGCCCTATTAAAAGAAAGAAAATACAGCTGAGAAAATTTGCTTTGATGTAGCGTTTCTGCAGGAGGCTCATTTATCTGCAGCTCAGACTCTCGAAATGAGATTCTGAAGGTTTCTCTGATGTCTCTTATTTTTCCCTCACCCAGAATTTAAACAGAAAATAGAATCACAAGCTAGTGTCATAAAACTTGGGCCTTTTCCCCTCTCCACCAAAAAGCAAATGAAAACAGGGCCAGGTAGATGTCAGTCTCTGCAAACATGGGGCTGAGGACTCACCTGCTCCTCCCAATCTCCTCTATATCTCACTCACTGGGGCCTGGTCCAGGCTGCCAGGCCAGCCGCCTGGATTCAGCAGGGGTTCCCAGAAGCCTGTGCTGCTACTGCTGCTGCTGAAGTTAGGACTTCAGACTCAGAGCCAGGTGCAGTGGCTCACGCCTCTAATCCCAACACTTTGGGAGGCTGAGGCGGGTGGATTATCTGAGGTCGGGAGTTTGAGACCAGCCTGGCCAACATGGTGAAACCCTGTCTCTACTAAAATGCAAAATTAGCCGGGTGTGGTGACATGCGCCTGTAATCCCAGCTATTCAGGAGGCTGAGGCAGCAGAATCACTTAAACACAGAAGGTGGAGGTTGCAGTGAGTGGAGACGGCACCACTGCACTCCAGTCTGGGTGACAGAGGGAGACTTTATCTCAAAAAAATAAAATAAATAAAAAATAGGCTAGGTGCGGTGGCTCACACCTGTAATCCCAGCACTTTGTGGGGCCAAAGTGGGCGGAGGTCAGGAGTTCGAGACCAGCCTGGACAACATGGGGAAACTCCGTCTCTACTAAAAATGCAAAAATTAGCCGGGTGTGGTGACATGCGCCTGTACTCCCAGCTATTCAGGAGGCTGAGGCAAAAGAATCGCTTGAACCCGGGAGGTAGAGGTTGTAGTGAGTCGAGATCATGCCACCACACTCCAGCCTGGGTGACAGAGCAAGACTCTGTCTCAAATAAATAAATACAAATTTAAAAATAAAATTTAAAAAAAGGAAAGGTGACTCAGGACCCCAGGAGGCTGTTCCCCAATGTGGGTAAATACTCTAGGTTTGGTGTACTTGAAATCTTGGTTCTCTCAGTTGTTAGCTATATGTTCTTAAAGTACTGCACCTTTCTGGGCCTTGGTTTTCTCATCTGTAAGATGGGGATATGAGTGCCTCGCTCACAAAGCGGTTCAGAAAAGTAAATGAGATCATATATCTTGCATGTGGCAGGTGCTCAATATTGTAATCATTTGTTACCATTATTACAAATGATAACTCGTGTTGTCACTATAATCATTCAGGCCTAGGCTGAGATGTCACTTCCTCCAAGAAGTTTTTCTGACCCCTAGGCTGGGTCATGTGCTGCCTCTAGGTGACCACAGCCCTGAGTTTCTCCCATCCCAGGCTGGTGACTTCCCTGCCTCTTCCAGCAGCCTGTTTAATCCATGAAGGCTGGCCTGTGTCTTGCTCATAATCGTGTACCGGCAACACATGGCAGAACTTGAATGTCTTGGAGTCAGAGCCAAGGTGCTTTGGGTGACATCCTATCCCCACCTGGCATGGTTGTGACCTAGGGTGCTTCCATGCAGCCATAAGAGCTCCAAATGCCCAGCTTGGCAACAGCTGTCCATCCACCTCCTACAGCCCGGGGTCCCTTCTCTGCACCTTCCCTAGGTCTCACCTTGATTCTGTTATGCCCATTCCTTCCTCCCCAGGCTCAGAGAGCATTCAGATAAGGTCCTTTGGGATTAACTCTTCCTTTCTTTCCCCCTTCTTTCATCTGACTCCCAGCTTCCCCCTCTCCACAGCAACTTCTGCTGACATTCCCAGTCTCCCTCACCTGGGTTTGGCCCTGTGGGCAGGTAGAGGGGTACTGCATGCCTATTGCCTGGGCTGACTCTCCTGGGTGCCTAAGGTGGGCCCACAACTTCCCTAGCCACATTCCTGTTACCTGCAATTCAGGCTCTTTTTGCCTTTCCCTATTGCCAGAAGGGGCTCAGGACCCTTTTCTGGAACCAAGAGGGCACCCTCCTCCTTCTAGGCAGCCAGGACCCTGCCATAGTGCTTCTGAACCATTCACAGTCCAGCCCCAGCCTCATGCATGTGCACACACAGACTCACACTCAGATCCGCAGTCACAGGCTCTCTGTTCTCCACAGCCACAGGCAAGAAAGAAGAGGACCTCCTGTGGATGAGGGCCGGGTCAGAAGGCTTTGGAAGATCAGCTTGCCTCCTGGGGGCACTGTCCCCTAGAGACTCCTCCCCAGCCAGCCCACGGCCCCCTAGCAGGAAAATGAGAAGCTGGAGCAGAGGGGTTAATTTGGGGAAAAGCAGCAGCTGCTTGAAACAGGGAGGGTAGGCCCGAGGCAAGAGCTGTTCCTGCTGAGGTAATGATTGTGAGGGATACTAGGGCTGGGGCCACCTGCACGCCCCCCAAACGCCCTCACCCCCAGGCAAGTTATCTGCTTGGACACCCCCCACCCTCACACACACACACATAAAGAAGCATCATAACCATCTGGGTATAAGACGCAGTCCCTTCCACACAATTACACAAGCGCTGCAGTCTCACTCTTGTGGCTCAGGCTGGAGTGCAGTGGCGCAATCTCAGCTCAGGGCAACTTCCACCTCCCGGGTTCAAGTGATTCTCCTGCCTCAGCCTCCTGAGTAGCTGGGATTATAGGCTCCCGCCACCATGCCCGCCTAATTTTTGTACTCTTGGTAGGTGGGGTTTCGCCATGTTGGCCAGGCTGGTCTCAAACTCCTGACCTCAATGATACACCCGCCTTAGCCTCTCAAAGTGCTGGGATTACAGGTGTGAGCCACCGCGCCCGGCCTGAGGATAAAACTCTTTGGAAATTTCAGAGATGCGAGCTGCAGGCAGCCCTGGCACTCAGAAGCCCGAAAACACACACACACACACACACACACACACACACACACACACACGGCTACACCTTTTTCCAGTCTCTGTATCAGGATGTCAGTCTCTGTTTGGCGTGCCAAGGTGACCCCCATCACTGCACAAGGGCAGAGGACTCCTCCCTGTGAAAGTGAGAGTTGGGGGCTGGCTGCCTTTAGACCTGCTGGTGTCTCCTTACTCCTGGAAACTACACGTTACATAACATCACACACAGTAAAACACAACCAGGTCCCACATTACCTCTGACTTGTATATAGCCCTGTGAGCACCTCTGCAGTTGGCATGTTAGGTTTTTATAGACATTTAATTAAGCATTTGTGCCTTGTATTTCTTCATGTGAGTTCTGGTTGTATTTGAGGTCACTGAAAATTTTCAGCAGAACTCTCAAAAGCCTTTAGGGCTTGTGTCTTGGGTTTATGATGGGCGATGGACAACAGGGCCCTAGTGAAAGGGGTGGTGGACATGGGGTTGGGGGAACGTTGCCACTGGGAGCCCAAGTCCGCTTTGGTGACAGCAAGCATGGACAAGCCAAGGGCTCACGGGCAGGACACCCTCTGAGGTCCTAACTCGATTGCCACCAGTAACCATCTCTCTTGGAGCCAGAGAGAAATCAAAGTGAGCTGTGGGCCCAGCAGCCCCTACACTGAGACTGAGACTGAGACTCTACCTACACGATATTGACCCAAAGACCACACCTGGACACTGTGTGCAGGCACCAACACACAAATACACACAGGCCCCAGCACACACACTCTGATATGCACATTCTCAATGCCTGGACACATACCCCAACTAATAGCCATTACCCCAGTGACTAGGCACACACCTGGACACACTCCCCAGCAGACCAGCTCACCCCACACCCCCCAACACAGAGATCCTCACAGAGTGGCACAGAGGTACCCCTTGGGCAAAACTGTAGATGGACACCCACTCTGTCACTTATGTCCACACACCAAGACATACCAGGCATATAATTACAGACACCCACATTTGAACACCCTCCCTCCTGCTGCTTTTCACACCCACCCACACAAGCTCCCTGCCCTGTCATGGGGAGACAGAGCATCTCAGCCCCAAAGAGCCCAAGGGTCCTGATTAACAGAAAATTCTACGAATGCCAATTAGAGCAAAGTTTACTGAACAAATTGTTTGCAGTTGTGCCCCGGAACCATCATGAATTTTAATCTTGCATTGATTTGCACTGATGTGAGGTTTTTAGATGGCAGGGCCTTTGGTGCCTCCTGCCCCTCCCAGCCATCTGGGAGGAGTCATCACCCAGCCTCAGATGCACGAGCTCTGGGGGCAGGCTTCAGCCTCTACCAGTCCAGAGGCCAGCACCACCAGCCCAACTGAGAGAGACCCAAGATGCCCAGAAGATGGGCAAGAGTTTTAGAAACATACATGTTATGGATGAAGAAGACCCTACTTCTTCTTTCCTTCTTTCCTTCTTTCCCTCCTTTCCTCCTTCTCTCTCTCTCTCTCTCTCTCTCTCTCTCTCTCTCTCTCTCTCTCTCTTTCTCTTTCTCTCTTTCTCTTTCTTTTTTGACTTGGAGTCTCATTCTGTGGCCCAGGCTGGGGTGCAGTGGTGTGATCTCAGCTCACTGAAATCTCTGCAACCTCTATCTCCTGGCTCAAGCAATTCTCCTGCATCAGCCTCCCAAGTAGCTGGGATTATAGGCGTGCATCACCACACTCAGCTAATTTTTGTATTTTTAGTAGAGACAGGGGTTTCACCATGTTGGCCAGGCTGATCTTGAAGTCCTCACCTCAAGTGATCCCCCACCTCAGCCTCCCAAAGTGCTGGGATTACAGGTGTGAGTCACGGTGCCCAGCCAGACCCTACATTTTCAAGAACACCAGTAATCTGAGGAAAGGGCCAGAGGCCTGGAGCTTCTCAATTTGGACACAAATGCAAGATCACAATGTGGCAGAGATACAGAGTCGGGCGCAGATGTTGTGATAGTTCTGCTACTGCCTCAACCAACATAACTGCCAGTATGTTTATAATCGCAGTCCAAAGGACCTCTTCCAAAATTAATTTGTCTTCCTCTCCCTTCCACCAAGCTCTTTTCTCAAACCCTTCCGTAGTTTCCTGTTACTTAAAAAAAAAAAAAAAAAAAAAAAAAAATCCAGCCAGAAACGGTGGCTCACACCTGTAATCCTAGCACTTTGGGAGGTCGAGGTGGTTGGATCACCTGAGGTCAGGAGTTTGAGACCAGCCTGGCCAACATGGCGAAACCCCATCTTTACTAAAAATACAAAAATTAGCTGGGTACAGTGGGGCGAGCCTGTAATCCCAGCTACTCAGGAGGCTGAGGTAGGAGAATCACTTGAGCCTGGGAGGCAGAGGTTGCAGTGAGCCGAGATCACGCCACCGCACTCCAGCCTGGGCCACAGAGTGAGACTCCATCTCAAAAATAAATAAATAAATAAAAATAAAAAATCCTTGCCTGATCTTCATCCACCCCCAATCATCTAACCTATACCTCCTCCTCTCACTCCTGCCCCTCTTATTCAGCCACTGTCAGTCCTTGGTAGGAGCCATGCTTCCTTCAAGCCTCAGGGCTCTTGAACATTCTATTCCTGTCTGGAAGAGTTTACCTAGTTAACTCATACTCATCCTTCAGGCCTCAGTTCGAGTGTCACTTCCTCAGGAAGATTTTTGACCCCCTACCTAGATCAACACTCCCTGCCATGAAATGCTCTCATGGCCCTCTCATGATTAGAGAATCAACTTCATGAGGGCAGGAACTGTATCTGGCTTTGTTCACCACTGTATCCCCAGTACTTAGCATAGGGCCTGGCATATAGTAGGTGCTCTATACTAAATAGCTTTTGCCGCAGTAATGCTGTATAACAAACCACCCAGAAAGTCAGGGTCATATAACAAACAATAAGTATTGTTTCCTGCAGGTTGACTGGGTTTTGGTTGATCTAAACTTGGCTCAGATGGGCTTGGTTCTAACCTGTGAATTTGGTGCAGGTCCGCCCCCCCCCCCCATCTCTCATCCTTGTTGAACTAGCAGCTACCTGAGGCATGTTCTACAAAAGACAGGAATGAATGCAAAAGAGCATACCCGACTATGCCAGCTTCCCCTTGAACAAAGAAAGTGCTGATGCCCGGGCAAGGGCATGGAAGTGCTGGAAGCAGTGAAAAATTAGGACCAGTTGAATCTATCACATGCCCAATAAATATCTGTGGTGTGGAATTGAATATTTGCTCTGTGCTAGGCATTGTACTAAGCACTTTACACGCATTAATTCATTTAATTCTCAAGTCAACCCTCTAAGTATTATTAACCCAATTTTTAAAAAATAGTTTCGCTGAAAAAATAAAATCTCCAGCTGGGCACAGTGGCTCACACCTGTAATCCCAGCACTTTGGGAGGCCGAGGTGGGTGGATCACGAGGTCAGGAGATCGAGACCATCCTGGCTAACACGGTGAAACCCCGTCTCTAAGAAAAATACAAAAAAAAAACTAACCGGGCGTGGTGGCAGGCGCCTGTAGTCCCAGCTACTCAGGAGGCTGAGGCAGGAGAATGGCATGAACCTGGGAGGCGGAGCTTGCAGTGAGCCTAGATCGTGCCACTGCACTCCAGCCTGGGCAACAAAGCGAGACTCCATCTCAAAAACTAAAAAATAAATAAAAAATAAAATCTCCACAAAGTAAACAACTCAGATAGTACCAGCTATACTCAATGAAGAGTAACTCTTCTTCCTACTCCAACTCCAGCCCTACTCCACAAAGAAGCAGTGTTCCGTTGTTTTGTGGACTTTCTGATATAGTCTATGATATGCAAGCCCCCCTGCCACATAGAGAGATATCCCTTTTTAATCATTTGGTTTGCTTCATACTATATTAAAATGGTTCTGCATCTTGGTTTCATTTTGTTTTCAAAGAATAATATATATTAGAGCTCCTTCCTTATCAACCAAATTGATCTACATTGTTTTTCACTTATTTCCATTTTACAGATGAGGAAACTGAGACTTAGAGAAGTTAAGAGACCTGTACCAGGTATTGCAGCTCAAAAGAGGCAGGGCTGGGATTGAAGCTTAAGTCTGCCTGACTTCAGAGCCTGTGTTCATGGCCACTCTGTTCTACTGACATGGCTGGGGGACCCACAGGGTCCCCAACAAGGGCAGAGTAGACCTAGACAAAAACATCCGAGCTCCAGCTGGGGGTCCTCTCTGGGATGAGGGATAGCAGTGGGAGCTCTCATGGTGCTGGGTCCAGCTAGGGTCTGCTGGAAGCACCACTGGTGCTGGGAAGTGCTTTGGCCCCGCCCTTTGCCCTCAGACCACCCACCCTTCTTGGTGCCCCAGCACTAGCTCTAGTGGTATGAATGAATAAGTGATAATGAATCAATGATATCAGCTCCACAATATCTTAGAGGGCTGGATGTTTTGGAACTTCTTATTTATTTTTAAAAAGATATATTAATAATAGCTCCCCCAATGCGACAAGCCTCTTCTTCCCCTCTACTCCCTTGTGTAAGAGGAAAATGTCTTAGGCAGGAAACCTGCCCTCATCCCTAGCTGTCTTTAACTTACTTTATGCCTTTGGGCAAGCCACTTGCCCCTATTTGTGAAAGGGAATCATAATTCAGAGAAAAGCAGGGAAGGCCTACTAAAATTGCAACCATGTGGCAGAGTGTCTAGTGTGGATGCTGACTTGGAGGCATGGTCAGGGTGCTCTGATCCTTGTGCCTGGGCTGGGACTCACTGGGAATCCACAGGAACAAGACAGAATTCAGCCTCCTTCCATGGAGTTGGTGGCTGTGCGATAGGGGACAGTGCAGTATGGTGGCTCATAGCCTGCCTCCGCCCCTTACTAACTCTGGGGCCTGGGGCTCTGCTAATAATAGTTACAATCTATTGTACTCTTAATATGTTCCAGATGTAGGCAGCCCTGCCTTGTTTAATTCTCCTGACAATTCTATGGAATAGAAATTATCTCCAATTTACACAAAGAAACCGAGTCTCAAAGAGGCTTAAGTGACTTCCTCAAGGGCAGGGGGAAGGGAAGCAAAATACTTTGAGTCTCAGTATCCCCATCCATAAAGTAGGTACAATAATGCCCATCTCTGACAGCTGTGGTGGGGATTCACTGAACTAATGTAAGCAAATTAAACTGGCATAGCCACAGACACATAGTAGGCGCTCAGTCAAAGGAATTCCTTTCCTCCTCTTCTTGGAGATAGAGATTGTGTTGGGACAGTATATTGGAATCATCTGGGAAGCTTCAGAAAGGACCAATGCGGGGTCCTAGCCTCAGAGACCCTGATTTGAGTGGTCTGGGTGCAGCGTAAGCATCAGCATTCTTAAAACTCACTGAGTGGGCTGGGCGCGGTGGCTCAAGCCTGTAATCCCAGCACTTTGGGAGGCCGAGATGGGCGGATCACGAGGTCAGGAGATCGAGACCATCCTGGCTAATACGTTGAAACCCCATCTCTACTAAAAAATACAAAAAAAAAAAACTAGCCGGGCGAGGTGGTGGGCACCTGTAGTCCCAGCTACTCGGTAGGCTGAGGCAGGAGAATGGCGTAAACTCGGGAAGCGGAGCTTGCAGTGAGCTGAGATCTGGCCACTGCACTCCAGCCTGGGTGAAAGAGCGAGACTCGGTCTCAAAAAAA
>NW_016805589.1:1154428-1166166 GCF_001698545.2 Rhinopithecus bieti
CCTCCCAGGTTCACGCCATTCTCCTGCCTCAGCCTCCCGAGTAGCTGGGACTACAGGCGCCCGCCACCATGCCCAGCTAATTTTTTTGTATTTTTAGTAGAGACAGGGTTTCACCGTGTTAGCCAGGATGGTCTCAATCTCCTGACCTCGTGATCCACTCGCCTCAGCCTTCCAAAGTGCTGGGATTACAGGCGTGAGCCACTGCACCCGGCCTTTTTTTTTTTTTTTTTTTTTAGACAAAGTTTTTCCCTGTCGCCCAGGCGGGGGGGCAATGGCCTGATCTCAGTTCACTGCAACCTCTGCCTCCCAGGTTCAAGTGATTCTTCTGCCTCAGTCTCCCGAGTATCTGGGACTACAGGCAGGCACCACCATGCCCAGCTAATATTCTTTGTGTTTTTAGTAGAGACGGGGCTTTGCCACGTTGGCCAGGCTGGTCTCAAACTCCTGACCTCAGGTGATCCACCTGCCTTGGCCTCCCAAAGTGCTGGGATTCCAAACATGAGCCACCATGCCTGGCCTTAAAGTTATTTTGTTTGTTTGGCTGGGCATGGTGGCTCACGCCTGTAATCCCAGCGCTTTGGGAGGCTGAGGCGGGCGGATCACGAGGTCAGGAGATCGAGACCATCCTGGCTAACATGGTGAAACCCTGTCTCTACTAAAAATACAAAAAATTAGCCAGGCGTGGTGGCAGGCGCCTGTAGTCCCAGCTACTCGGGAGACTGAGGCAGGAGAATGGCGCGAACCAGGAAGGCGGAGTTTGCAGTGAGCCGAGATCACGCCACTGCACTCCAGCCTGGGCGACAGAATGAGACTCCATCTCAAAAAAAAAAAGTTATTTCGTTTGTATATTTGCCTATTCAATGTCTCTCTCCCTTACTAGACTCTAAGCTCTATGAGGGCAGAGTTCATGTCTGTTTTTGCTCATCGTTGTACTCCAGTGGCTAGCATAGGGTCTGACACAAAGTCAGTGCTTAATAAATATTTGTTGAATGAATGCCTAAGTGATAATGGGTGAATGATACCAGCTTCACAGCATCTTGGAGAACTGAATGTTTTGGAATTTCTTAATTATTTTTTAGAAATATGTATTAACAATAGTTCCCATCTAGTGAGGACTTACTATGTCTCATTTCCATAGAAGGAGAGAACTACAAGGGCCTCCTTGTCTTGCATTCTCTCTTCGCCCTCCACAGCTTCTCTGTCTTCTCTCCAGCTCACTGTCCTTCCTCTGCAATCTGCCTTTCAGACTCCAGTCTATAGAACCACCTTCACTTCCTAATGTCCTCCCTTGGGCCCCTCAGCAAGGCTCCCAACACCGGCCAAAGCAGAGGGGAACCACAGGCCTTTTCTAGAGGGTGGGCTCATGATGCAATTCTAGCACCAGGCATGGCTGCAGGGGAAGATAGGGCAGTGGAAAAGGCAGTGAAGAGAATTAGGATAATAGCCATGATCTGGTGGTCCTGGTGCAGAAAGAGGATGAAGAATAGATGCCTCAGAGGCCATGATGCTAGGTCTTCAGCCCCTGCCTCACCCTTCCCACCTGAATCCCCAGCCTGCTAATTTCCCCTGAATCTTGCCAGGGCTGTCCCAGCCCTTGAGGGAGGACAGGTGTTTAGAAGAAACCCTACTGCCAGCATCTATATTCCCTTCTACTCATCTTCGACTTCACAGCTGACTGTGCCAGGCACTGTGCCAAGAACTCTCAGTTCATCCTTACAGCATCCTCAGGTCATCATGATCATTATTCTTGAACAGATGAATAAACTGAGGGTCCGAGTGGTTATGTCATTTGCTCAAGGTCACCATGTTTGTCTGATCTCAGAGACCAGCTCTTAACCATAATGCCACACTTGGTTCCCAAAAGGCTACTGCCTAGAACCATCAAAATCCCTAATCCCAAAAGGACAGCCTCAAATAAGGCGGTGTCTTGCACACCTCCTTCTTGAGAAAATAATGGCAATGCAGTTGAGCCCTTCTGTCACTTTAATAGTAGCTTTCCCTTCACGCTTAGTAAAGGTGCTGCAATTACTATGGGCACCTCTGGCAAGACGAAATTTTAAGGAATACAGAATCATAGGATGTCAGGTTGGCAGAGACCTAATGCCATACATCTCAGCTCACAGGTGAAAAAAAAAAAAAAAAAAAAAAAAAAAAAAAAAGAGGTCCACAGAGGCTTCCCACACCCACCTCAGAGCAAGCATCTAAATTTGCAATTTGAATTCTCTTGATATTTCTGCCCATGTTCTCATGCCTCAGCTGGGTCCTTTGCAACCAGCCTAGTTGCTGCTTTGGTAGATTTCCATTTTGAATTTCAGCTCTCCTACCGGCAAGCCCCTGGGAGCCTCCTGCTTCCCCTCATTTCTTGTGTCTTTAAAGAAAACTCTCCTTGCCTGAGCTCCCTCCCATTGGATTTTGTCCTTTGGAGCTGGATCTGTCTCCCTCCCTTCTTCTCTTCCTTCCTCCCTTCTTCTCTCTCCCTCCTCCCAGCAAGGCATCTCCCTCTTCCTTATTCAGCAGGAGCCACGGGAGACCTCAAGCCCCAAGGGTCCTCAGCCCAACCATGGCCACATGCCCGCCCTCCCTGGTCGGGGCGAGGAGTGTGGGGGCCCTTTGGCTGCACTGCAGTGCCTCTAACTGCAGCTTCTCCCCATCTCTCAGGGTTGCTGGAAGATTATTAGATAATTTTCAAATTTGTAAAGCGCCTTAAGCTCCTCGGAGGAAAGGTGGTATATGAGTGTAATAACAATAACAATCCTATCTGTCAGAGCCATTGAGAAAATGAATCTTGTTATCCTCAGGAACCAGCCGGAGGAACTTCAGCAAGAAACATGAAAATAAAGCACAGAGCACAGCCTCCTGACCAATCAGCAGAGGGGAAAGTGCCCACCAAGGATGGAGGTAGCATTCGAGCCCCGCTCCCCGCCAGCCCAGTGCTGGTGCCAAGAGGCTCTCAGAAAGTCACCCAAATTGCCTCTGACGCTTCACCAATTAAAATGACTTTAGGACAAGTTGAAATCAACTTAGGGAGCGAAGCATTCTGATTTCTGAGACTCTCCCAAGGCGGCAGGGAAGACAAGTGTCTGAGCAGGTTGTCACTCACTCTGGAGTAATGATGGGAAATCCATCCCGGTAACGTGATTGAGTTTGGTGAATTAGTAAGGATGTTTACACTGTGTGCTGCAAGTCGGAGTGGGGCTGGCGGGGGTTTTGACACATGTGGCAGCTTCACTCCTAATGAGGTTCTCGGACTCCACACTCAGCCAGGCTGGACTCACTGTCGCTGACTTCGAGTTGGGCTGGGTCTTACCCTTCAGGCGAGTGGCTAAGGGCAGGGGTGGGCTCTGCAGGCAGACAGGACTGGGTTTAAGTTCTGACTCTGGTCACCACCAGCACTGTGACCTTAGGCAAAGCTCTGTGCTGCTCCAAGCCTCAGTTTCCCCATGTATACAATCTGCATTATGATAACACAATTCATAATGCTGGCGTCGTAATGAGAAACATGAAATGAGTGATCTTTTTATTTTTTGTTCACCTCCCCAGGCCAGCATAGCCACGGAGATAAAGGAAAGCCAAGTTTATCTCTTCTCCCCTGGAGTATCTGTTCCCCTAAGAGATAAGACGAGACAAGGAAGGTGGGGACCTGTGGAAAACATAATCACAGTTCTAGTCCTGATGATGCTTCTGCCTGGCTGTGTGATCTCAAACAAGCCACTTAACCTCTCTGAGCCTTGGTTTCCTCATCTGTAAAATGGGATAAGCATGCAACTTTTCTGTGGGTAACTGAACAGAACTTCTAGAAGTTCTGAGCAGACATTTGTTGGTATGTAAGGCGATGAGTGGCCTCTGGGAGAAAGTTTAGAGAGGGAAAATGAGAACAGGTTGCTCTTTCTGGTGACCATGGCTCCCTGATGGGGGAAGAGGATTTAAGGACTGACAGGGAGGCTATAAAACCTGAGGGAAAGAGGAAGGAATGGGAGAGACCCAAGGAATTTATCAACCAGGCTTGCTGGGGACTCACCAGAGGAAATTACAAAGGACTACAGCATGAAAGACTAAAATCAGACTGGGAACAGACTTCCAGGCAATCAGACAACAACAGACCTACTCCTTCCTGGTATCTTTAGCTGTACCTGAGCAAAACCTCCCCCAGGAAGGGAGGCACAGCCTGACTGTGCTGGAAGGAAGGCAGAAGGATGGATGGGGAGCCCCTGAAGATGCTTCCGGAGGGCCAGAGAAGGAGGCAGTAGAGGCACAGCAGTCCCTCCCCAAGGCTTTCTTTGAGCCTCATCCTCTGGAGACCTTGTCAGAACCTACAGTGACCCTGAAGGGAAGTCACTGGGCCTGCTTCAGTGCAGGGGCCATGTCCTCACAGACATGCCCAGGTCAGCACTGGGCCACAGCTCTATTATTTAAGTGTTTCATAAAAGAGCAAACCTCCGGGGCTGAAAGAATGGCCGGGATCCTGACTCTTCCTGCACAGGAAATGGAGTAGCTGTGTCCAAGCCCTGCCTTGACCTGCAGTGGACTCACCAGCCCTGGCAGAAGTTTTCCAGCCTGAGAGGGCCCTGCTATGGTTGAGATGATGACACCTGGGCCCAGACTGGGTCCCTCCCCTCCACACGGAGCCAGGACCCACCGGTCCCTACACCCACTGCTTGTGGACTCTGCAGCGATTTTATTGTAATTTCCTCGTTGTTGCAGTTAATAGCATTAGTTTGTTAATTACTGTATATTTTAAAAGTAAGACGAAAGGGAATTCCCACTGGAGACTTGTTCTTGGCTGAAACAATGTGATATGAGGGAAGGAAGAGTGCCCACGAGTAATGAGCTTGCCCTGCTGCTTTCTGTTCCCTTGACAGTGCCTGGGGCCAGAGATGGGGCTGCCAAGGTGGGAGGCAGGGGCCCCCACACAGAGTCCAAGCCCTTCCCTGGAGGAAGTCCTCTGCAGCACCCCACTTCTTAGCCCCAAACCTCTGCCTGGGTCTCCTACCCCCAGCCCTGCACTATTGTCAGAGGGAGGCTTTAAGCCTCTGGGGAGGAGGGGTCTGCCTGAGGAGCCCTGGGACCGAGTGAACCAGACCAGAGTGAAATAAGACACGAAGAAACCTGGCCTGTGACAAGGAGCATTGATTGAGTAGGATGGAATTTTTATTAGGAAACAGCTGGAATTTGGGGAGAGGCTCCTACATTGAAATTCAGCCTGAGCCAGCAGCCCTAGAGGCGAAATGGGAGTGTGGGGGCAGGCACAGGTCTTGGTAGAGGCAGGAGCAGCAGCTTGTGGTTGTGCATAGAGAGCTGGCTGAGGGGGACAAGCAGGGCCTGCCATTGAGCCCTGACACAGCTGTCAGGGCTGTGGGCTGGGTCAGTTCAGAGGAAGGATGCCTTTGGTAACTCATCCAACTGAAGGGGGCTGGTGTGTGCTCCTAGAGCCCTGCGTGTTCAAGTTGCCCCCATACTCCCCACACAGAGCCATAAGGGAATGGAGGCTGGGGCTGAGCCCCAGGACTCAGGAGGAGTTGGGGGCAGAGGCCGGAGAAGAACAGATAGGGAGAGAGAGCGAGGAAGGGAAAGAGACTTAAGACAGAGAAGGATGGAGGACTGGGAAAGAAGTTCATACAATCTACAGGAGCTGATTAAAATCCTGGAAGAAAATGTGATGGAAAGACTTTCTGTCTTTCTATTGAGACATTTAACCTAAAAGAAATGAGTTAAATAATTTATACAGAGAACGAGTGAAATTTGCTTTGATCAAATTAAAAAATATGACTCTGGAAATAAAGTGTCCGCCGCGTCCTTTCCAGGCGGCAGAAAGAGCTGCCGAGAAACAAAATGACAAAGACATAAAAATAACTAACCCTAACCCGGCGAATATTAGCACCATATTTTTTGGGAGATTACACGGCATCACTGTAGGGCAAGCAGAGAAATCCTCTCTAAGCACCAACAGGAGAGGTTTTGCTCATTGAGGAAGCCCCATAAAAGCCAAAAAATGGATAAAATTTTCCTTTGCAAAAGTGATCCGACTTCACTCAGGGGTTGGCCCAGAAGCCACAAGGGATCGGGTTAAATTTCCCATTTGTGCATTTCAAAAAAAAGGAGAAAGCCGTTCAGCTCCCCTCCCCAATTCTGTGTTTCTTGAAGATTATTCCTCTCCCATTTACCCTACACACACACATACACACACACACACACACACCCCGCTGCCCTTTCTAAAAAAAATCCGGCAACGCCTCATTCCATAAAAGTAAGTGTTCCGTTTCGTCTGCTCTTAGGAAGCATCACAGACAAGCTCCAAAACTCATGAGCTATAAGCATAAATGCCAGTGACTTAACCTCTTGGAGCCTCAGTTTGCTACTCTTTAAAATGGGGCTAGCATCCACTGCACAGAGTCATGGTGAAGATTAAAGGAGATGAATAGAACCTGGCAGATGGAATATTCAGTAAGTGTTAGGAACACTGTCTTCCTCCTCGACCTAAAGAAACATCCAGCAAGTATAAACTGAAATGCCAGAGATCCCTACCCCAGCTCCACCCGCACCTGGAAAGCCCATGGTGGGACATCATTAGTCCAATCCTGGAGAGAACGTTTTAGCTTCAGGGACAGCAGTCTCTCTGACTTTGGGGGCCCACTTGACTAAAAAAAACACTTTTGTTTCCAAATAGCTGGGGAGAACATCCACAGATTAAAAGCAAGGGCTTCAGAGTCAGTACCAGGTTCAAATTCTGACTTCACCACTTACTTAGCTGCGTGACCATGGCCAAGTTAACTTAATCACTCCAGGTGTGTTACTTCATCTGCAAAATGGAATAATAATGGAACAACTCTTACGGGATTGAACAAGATAAGGGATGTAAACAGGGTACCTACTGTGTAGTAAAAGTTCAATAAATGACAACAGATATTATTTTTTGCAATGACCTTGGGAGAGACATTCAAGGTCAGTGTAATTTTTCTTCTCAAACCTTCTGTAATGGTTTCTGATCCCCAGGTGGGAGGAGGGCCTAGCTGGCCTGTGTTCTGGCTGCACCACAGGAAGGACTGTGGTCAGCATTGGAGCCACCTTCACTGGTTCTCTGACACACCCTGGTGGCACTGAACAGGTGAACTAGGATAAAGGAAGGGCTCAGCCCACTGACACATGAGGTCTGGAGGAAGGATGGGGAAGGTTAGCTTGAGACCGAAGGTGTCATCAGGAAGCTGGAATGGCAGCCTTCAGATTTCCAAAGGTCTGGCATTTGCCAAAGGAAGGCTGAAAGTGAATATGAACTCCTACTGAAGAAACTTTATTCGCAGTGATATAAAAGGCTGCCTCCATAGGTAGTGAGCTCCCTGTCCCTGGGAGTATGTAAATACAGCCTGAGGGCAATACAGAAGGGCTTTGAGCATCCACTGAGGATTGCACTAGATGCTCTCTGTGTGACTCTCAGAGTCTGCCAAGAGGGCTCAGAAACTACTCAGCCTGGTTGGTCTCAGGTTTTCTGTCTCTGCCTTTCTTCTCTGTGTTCCTCCTTCTTTTCCTTATCTATGGAATTATCTTCCTCCTCCCCACCACATCCCTCTGAGGACCCCTGAAAAAAGCAAAGACCATATGGAGATAGAGTCTGTGCACATTGCAGGTTTGTTTGGTTGAATGGTGTGAAGATGAAGGAGAGGCAGGTGATGTATGTACGTGTGTGTCTGTGTGTGAGAGAGACAGAGAGAAAGGGGGAGGTTGGAAAAGAGGAGGAAGAAGAAACAGAGAAAACAGGGAGATACAAAGAGAGGGAGAAGCAAGATAGAGAAGAACAGATAAACAGAAAAGGGGGAAAAAGTCAGAGAAAAACGCTGAGGAAGAAAACAAAATGAGAGACAGGCGACTGAGGGAGGGAGAGCGCAGCTAAGGTGGAGAGTGGCGGTAGCCCTGCACCTGCAGCTGTCGATGCAGCTGGGTGGTGGGTGGGCCCAGAGCACACGCGTGTGCATACACAAGTCAAGCCGCTGAGCCACTGTCAGTGCAAGCATGTCAGCCCCGGGATGGGGATGAGCCGGCTTTTATCTCTTCCGGCTGTGCAGGATTTACAAGCTTTTGAAACGTAGGATTAATAAGAAGAGGCCGGTGTTTTAATCTATAATGGAACAGAAAGTATCATTATTGTTAAATAATGCACAGCCTGTCGTTTATTAAGAATTAATGGTTTATCGAGTGCTCAGGTTGCTGCAGCCGCCTCTGCCCTTCCAGGCCTGGGCTCCTAGCCACTGGCCTGGCCCGACTGGCCACGAGCAGGCTGGAAGGGCAGCAGCCAGCTGGTCAGCCTGGGATGGAGAGGCTTTGGCTCTGGTTCAGAGGCTTGGCCTCTCTCAGTGGTCCTCCCTGGCTCAGGCTGGGGGCGGGAAGAGCTAGAGTGGAGGGAGAAGTTATGGGGTGTGAACCCCACCTCATTCCTTCAGCCTGGATCCATCAACCCCTTCTGAGGAGACCAAAAAAAAAAAAAAAGGCATCCTCACTGCATGGGACCTACCCATCCTGCTTCTCTTTCTAAGCCTATAAAGTTTAGTTTCCCCCTCTCACTCTGAGTCCTCTGGAGGTGGTGACAACACAGATGCAGGAGTCCCTTCTTCTGCCCTCTGGGTCCTGGAGTGATGGATCACACACTTCCCAGAAGGAGAAACAGAAGCACCTGCAAAGGCACCCTGGAGAGAAGGGAACCACATTTCCTGAGAACTTTCTCTGTGCCAATTTTTCCATAGATACCATCTCCCTGTAATCTGTATCATCACCCTAGGTGGTACTATTATCTCCATTTTATAGATGGAAAAACTGAGGCTTGGGGAAATTAAGTCATCTGCATAAGGCCACAACACAGATGGCAGAGCTGGACTATGCTATTTTATTTCAAAGTCCTTTCCACTTCACACCTTGGGGCACCTGCTCTGGGCTTCCCCATTGTCTCAAAATGAATGACCTCAGGGACAGCATTTGAGAACTGCTTAAGGGTCTCTGCACCTGTCATATGGAACTGCAACTACAATGACGCACCAAGCAACAGCAGACCTAGCACCTCCACCAGCCGGGAAAACTGAGTCATGGTTGGCAATCCAGGAGCTTGCCACTCCACTCAGCACCACAACCAGGCTCCAATCTTGGGCTCTTGTGACACAGAACTCCCTGCCCTCCCCAACCACCAATCTGCGTGGTTTGGGTCTTCAGCCAGAAATATTCAGGTCCAGACACAGAAGCAGACCATGTGTCCACTGTATCTGAGGCAAGAATCAGAGCTGTGTGACTTTGGGGAAGTTACTCAACCTCTCTGGACCTCTGTCACATAGTAATAGTGCCTGCCTCAAAGGATTATTGAAAGTACTAAATGAGGTCGTCCATGAAGGAGTTTGGCACAGACTCCACTGGGAGCACTCAGTGTTGATATTGAGGAGGAGGTGTGGCATTGATTCCAGCAGGAAAGTTCTCCCACTACAGCCCAGCATTTCCCACCCCATTCATTAATTCCACAAACATGTGTGAGCATGGACTATGTGACAAGCACACACTTCCTGAGCACTTGTGCTGGGCATAGAGGTGAGCTAGTCAGAGGCTGTGCCTATCTCCCAGACACTCTCTCCCTCATCGCACCCTTCTTAACAACCCTCTCCATCCCTCTCCCACCCCACCCTTCTTCATCTCACTCAGTCTTAGCTCCCGTCCCAATCTCTCATCTCCACCTTCTTCCTGCATCCCATGCCTGTCTCCACCTTGCACCTTCCACCAGCTCCCTCCCTCTCCCCATCCCAGCCTCTTCTCCATGCGCAGGTTTCTACCCTCCATTTCCTCCAACTCATCCCTTCCTCCCCGTGGCCTCATTTCCATCTCCTTCCTCATTCCCCTTTTCATTTCTCCATCCCCAACCTAGACTCCACTCCCACCCATCCCCATCTCACCCCAGTCTCCGCCCGATTCCCATTCTAGTCTTTCCCCGCCATTTTTCTTCTTTACCCCATCTCCATCTCTCCCTTTCCCCAGCCCCAGCCCCAGAACTCCAACCCTTCTGATTAGAGGGGCCCAGTGGAACCCATGGGGGAGGGGATACTGCCCCCAGAGGCCACTATGGAAAGGTGCATTCCAGAGACAAACCCCAATTCCCCGAGAGCTGGTGCAGCCCCAGAACCTGCAGTTGGCAGAGTCGGGGAGGGCGGCGACTGGGCAGCGAGCAAGCTCCTCGCTCCCTGCCCCCATCCGTCCCCCTCTCCTCCGGGCGGGCCACCACGCTGGGACCTCGGCCCACAGCCCGGCTCCTCACGCGGCTCCTGTTTTATTAACCTGCCTGTCGCTGCTCTCGCCACTGAATAGGGCCTGTCGCGGGGGCTAAGGGGGTGGGGGGGCCTGGGCTTTGCCAGAGATCACCATGGAAACGGCAGCCTCGGCCAATCAGTGGACAGGCAGCACCGAGTGCAGCAGGCAGCTCGGTCTCCGAAGCCTCGTGCAGCCGCAGGCTGACTCCTGCCTGACAGGCCTTCCACAGTGGGAAGGTGGGAGAGGATAAGAGCGGGGACAAGACCCTAGGAGAGGGGGCAGAGGCGCAGGAGTGGTGGGTAGTATGAGGCCAGGGGACACTGAGGGCTGGAATAGAAGATGGGAAGAGACTGGGGAAGGGGATTAGAGACTCTTGGGGTGGGGTTTTGGAGGAGCCTGGGGCAGGGGGCTGCATTTCTCCCCAGCTGCCGTTCTCTGCCTAAGCCAAGGTTTCTCAGCCTCAGCACTATTGATATTTGGGACGAGGTGCTTCTTTGTTGTGCGGGCTGTCCTGTGCACTGTAGGATGTTTAGTTGTATCCCTGGCCTCTACCCACTAGAAGCTAGCAGGTAGCAGCATCCCCCAACCCCCGGTTGTGACAACCAATGTCCCCAGACATTGCCAAATGTCCCGTGGGGAGCAAAACCACCCCTGGGTGAGAGCTACTGGTCCAGACACTCACAGGGCAGTGGTCACTGTTTATGAAACGTGCTCTCTCTGAGCTGGCTTTTCTAGGGGAAGAAGGAAGGAGGAAGAAGAAGATGAATAGGAGTGGGAGTGAAAGAGAAACGAAGAGGAGGAGGAGCTGGAGGAGGGAGCCCAAGGCAGGGTTCCAGGTGGGTGGGAGAGCCTCTGGAAATAGGGATGTAGGAGAGAGATGCCCCAGGGGGAGACATAGGGCTGCCATTTTGTGCTGCAAGGATGAAATAAAGGTTCCTAAATGCCTTTCCTCCTGGAGTTCCTTCTACCTGCTACAGCCCTTACCAACTCTGCTATAGAAATATTGTCTTTCCGGCCGGGCGCGGTGGCTCAAGCCTGTAATCCCAGCACTTTGGGAGGCCGAGACGGGCGGATCACGAGGTCAGGAGATCAAGACCATCCTGGCTAACACGTTGAAACCCCGTCTCTACTAAAAAAACTACAAAAAACTAGCCGGGCGAGGTAGCGGCGCCTGTAGTCCCCAGCTACCCGGGAGGCTGAGGCAGGAGAATGGCGTGAACCCGGGAGGCGGAGCTTGCAGTGAGCTGAGATCCGGCCACAGCACTCCAGCCCGGGGGACAGAGCAAGCCCCCGTCTCAAAAAAAAAAAAAAAAAGAAATATTGTCTTTCCTTCAGGCCCATATCAGGCACCACATCCAAGAAGCCCTCCCGGATCATCTCAACACATTGAATTTTCTTTTTTTTTTTCTTTTTCTTTTTCGTTTTTTTTCTTTTCTTTTTCTTTTCTTTTTTTTTTTTTTTTTTTTTTTTTT
>NW_016805589.1:1166324-1188493 GCF_001698545.2 Rhinopithecus bieti
TTTTTCGTTTTTTTCTTTTCTTTTTTTTTTTTTTTTTTTTTTTTTTTTTTTTGAGATGGAGTCTCACCCTGTCGCCAGGCTGGAGTGCAGTGGTGCAATCTCGGCTCACTGCAACCTCTGCCTCCTGGGTTCAAGTGATTCTCCCACTTCAGCCTCCCCAAGTAGCTGGGATTACAGGCACCCGCCATCATGCCTGGCTAATTTTTGTACTTTCAGTTGAGACAGCGTTTCACCATGTTGGCCAGGCTGGTCTCAAATTCCTGACCTCAGGTGATAACACCCACCTCAACCTCCCAAAGTGTTGGGATTACAGGCGTGAGCCACCGAGTCCAGTTCTCCTTCTCTTTTTTTCTTTTTTTCTTTTTTTTGACAGGGTCTCACTCCATCACCCTGGCTGGAGTGCAGAGGCATGATCATGGCCTACTGTAGCCTCAACCTCTTGGGCTCAAGTGATCCTCCCACCTCAGCCTCCCAAGCAGCTGGGACCACAGGCACGTGCCATCATGCCCAGCTAATTTTTAGTTTTTTGTTTGTTTGTTTTTTTTTTTTTGTAGAGACAGGATCTCTCTATGTCACCCAGGCTGGTCTTGAATTCCTGGGCTCAAACGATCCTCCTGCCTTGGCATCCCAAAGTTCTAGGAGGTGTGAGCCACCATGCCCAGCCCAGATTGAATTTTTTTTTCTCCAGAACTGCTCATTGTTTTGCTTCTACCTCCATGCTAGTACTCAGCACCTTGGTTCACCTACCAACAATAGTTACCTTTACTGAGGGTTTCCTGTGTGCCAGACGCTACAGCAAAAGCTTTAAACATGCTTTCTCATTTAATCCTCCTCACAGCTCCCTGCATCTCCAGTACTATTATCATTTTGCAGATAAGGAAACTGAGACACAAATTCAGTAACTTGCCCAAGGTCACTCAGTCAGTTAGAAATAGTAAAGTGAGGATTCAAGCCCAGGTTTTCCTGACTTTGGTGCATGTGTTTTAAGCCTCTGTTAGTGTCCATCTCTCACATTAGATTCAAAATCGCTGGCAATGCCTAGCACAGTGCTGGTGAGTAGTAGGCACTTGAGAGCTGTTTAGAATTGGCTGGTGGTCTCTGGAAAGGCCTGCCTGGGCAGCTGAGAAGGCGGGACTGAATTGGCAGCACCAGGGTGTTGAGTGCCCTCTAAAGGCCCTCAGGTTTTGCTGGGGCCTGGATGAGCTGGACCAACCTTGTGAAAGGCAAATGCCACTGAGGCTACATCTTAGCCACACTGCCCCACTGGGCCACCTTGGGTCTCTGGACTGACCTGTCCCTCAACCCCATGGATGCTGGGCCATGGCCCCCCCTAGTGGCCAGAGGGTCATGGTGGCGGTGGTGTGGGATGGGAGTGAGGGCAGCTGGAGATCTCACAAACAGCCCAGTGGGCTTCCTTCCCTCTGAGCCCTATTCCTAGGTTCCAAGCTTTCTGAGGAATTGGAACCAGAGGCCTCAGGAAACTGTCATTGTGGAGCCTGGCCCCTAACCGAGGCCTAGAGGATGAAGCAAACCCCATTTTTCCCCATACCTGCCCACCCACAGTAAGATCCCCTTTCCCTCCTGCCCCATTTGAAATGAAGGGGGTAGTGTTGGCAGACAACTTCCATCACAGCCCGCCTCCCCCCAGGGTTGATTTAACCCCCATCCCTGCCTTACATTCCACAGAAAAGGGTTTGAGGCTGAGGGGTGTCTGCCAGGAAGCATCACATGATGCTGCTTCCCACCCAGGTTAAGGTTTTGATCTGGAATCCAGGAGCTGGAGTCCCAGGGGGCTTACATCAGAGCTGCTTCCCCACCCTAGACACGCATACACCACCCGCCTCCCCCAGGAACCTGCAACACACGCACCTCAGCTTTGAAGGCAGGGCTCCTGACAGGCTGCCGTTCCCATGGCAACCCCATCCCCAGCTGCCCTACCCAGCGCTTCCTTCCACCCCCCTTCCTCCACCCTGAACCCACATCACCTTCATTCATAGAACAAGAACTGCTTCACATTGGCAAAGTGGACACCCCTTCCCCCAGTTCTCTCCCTTTTTTTCTTCCTCTTCTTATTCAATGGAGAACCCAAGACCAGAGAGAGTGAAATGAATGGAAAGAGTAGGACTAAGGTGGATGAGGGCTAGGACAGGAATGGGAAGAAGCCATGGCTCAGTGCCTTCTGCCAACCTGTGAACCCCCCAACCCCAAGGCTCCAGCCTCTACTCTCATTCCCAGCTCTGTCTCAGTTCATGGATCTGTGCCTCTCCCGGCTCTATCTCTATGGAGATCCAAGACCTAGCCAGGCTGTCTGATGGCCTTATGGCTCCAAGCATAGCAGGGCCAGGTCCCAGCCTCCAGGCCCATGTCTCCAGCCACCAGCCAAACTGTAGCTCAGAGGCCAGGTGCAACAACTGGGCTCTGGAACTCAGCCCAGGAGTACTGAGGCTGCTCCTGTCCCTAACTCTGGTGCCCCTCCAGCATAAGACACTACCTTGCAGAGGTCACTGGGGAGTGAGGGGACTCTAATTTACAGTCAGATTGTGGGAAGGGCTAGAGGGGAGTCTCAGACCCCAGCCCTGGTTAAACAATGCAACTCCTCCTGCTGGGAGAAGGAAACTTGGCTTTTGGACCATTGGCAGGTGCTGTTGGAAAGTCAGGACAGGCATCAGTCCCATCTCTGCAGGAGGCGCTGAGCAATGGTCAGCAACTCAGTTCCACAATCAACCAGCCTGGATTTGAATTATCTGCCCTAATTTATTCACTGTGTGATGCCTACCTTCTCCAAGACTTGCTTTCCATATCTGAAAAATGGAGATAGTAATTATATATAGGTATATGACCAACATTTATGAACTCTACCACCCTTCCAGAGATAGTGCTTGAGATGTTATATATCTCATTTAATCCTCATAACAGCCCAGTGAGGTAGATATTATTATTATTATTATTATCTAGTTTATCCTACAGAGAGGAAACTGAGGCTCAGAATTGTTAAGGTGGTTAAAGTGACCCAGCTATGGGGCTTTTTTTTTTTAACAGACGGGGTCTTGCTATGTTGCCCAGGCTGTTCTCAAACTCCTGGGCTCAATCGATCCTTCCGCCTCAGCCTCCTGAGAACCTGGGACTACAGGTGTGTAGCACCACTGCACCTGGCTAGGAGCAGGGCTTTTAATCCAGGCCCTACAAGAGAATGTATGCACAGTGTCCAACAGCTGCTAACGAACCAGTAAGTGGGGATTTTCTCATTAGTGAGGTTCTAGGCCCTACATTGGCCTCATCTCTCATTTCCCTTCACTCTGGGGATACACAGCCTCCACTGGCAACCAAGATTGTGAACTTAGGGTGAGAGTCAGGAAGGAGCCCAGGCTTGGTGAGATTGAGGATGTGGTACAGAGGGGACCTAATTTTGTGGCTGTGAGAGACCATCTCTAGCTGGCCCTTCAACTGTGGAAACAGAGCAAGAGGGTGAGGGCTCCGGGCCTCCGGGAGGCAGTGGCTTGTCCAAGGTTACCTGGTGAACAGACAGCTCCACTCCCCCATCAGCCTCCCAACCCAACCCTTTGGACAACACATCAACGTCAGAAGCCTCTGAGGATTAAAATCTCTAGAGAAGGGTGGAGAGGTGTAGGGGGAAGCAATATTTCTACTAAAGGGAGCTGTCCTGGAGCTCAAACCCACACAACCATACTTGCAATCCTCACTTCCCTTAAGGCTCACACCCAGCTCCTCCAGCTTCCATCCACCCTTCCCTGAGCAGCCCCGCCCCTCCAAGAACCTCGGAACACTGGGGCCTAACCATCTCCCCCCACCCCCCATCTTGAGTGAATGTGCTGAACAAACAGCATTGTTCTGCACACAATGGACACAAAGAACTTGGGAATTCACAGAATGGTCCTGAATTTCTGCTTCCTTCCCCTCCAAGCCCTAGAGAGATCCATTGTCTGTAAACTCCACTTAAAATATGCACCATAGCTCCAGCTGGGGAGCCACTTAAGACGTGCGGAAGCTCCTCCTCCCACCCCCACCCACTGCTTTCCCTCCTTCCTAGCCCTTTCAGAGCTAGGCAGAAAGGAGCGGGAGCAGCAGCCACCTAGAGTCCCTGATCGAGTCTGAAGCTGGGAATGACCCTGCCCACCCCCAAGTTCCTTAAGTCAGATGCTTATCTCCCTGGGTCAGACCCAGCACCACTCAGCACCTGGGGCTCCCATTTTTCACAGCTGCGTTGGGGTTGAAGGACCTGATCAGCTGGTGGACTACTAATCACAGGACCTTGATGCTGACATGAAGACTACCTGAGGCCCCTCCCTGTATTCTCCTGTCTGCTTACAGACCCCCAAGGACAGGGAACTCACTACCTCCTAAGGCACCTGTTTTACCCCTGAAACTTCTCATTCTTGTAAGACCTTCCTTAGAAGAAACCCCACCTACTTCTCCTTAACAACCCACTGGCTGGGCGCGGTGGCTCAAGCCTGTAATCCCAGCACTTTGGGAGGCCGAGACGGGCGGATCACAAGGTCAGGAGATCGAGACCATCCTGGCTAACACAGTGAAACCCCGTCTCTACTAAAAAATACAAAAAGCTAGCCAGGTGAGGTGGCGGGCACCTGTAGTCCCAGCTACTCAGGAGGCTGAGGCAGGAGAATGGCGTGAACCCGGAAGGTGGAGCTTGCAGTGAGCTGAGATCTGGCCACTGCACTCCATCCAGCCCAGGCAACAGAGCGAGACTTCGTCTTAAAAAAAAACAAAAAACAAAAAACAACCCACTTCTTCACCTCCCCACTCCTATGTTAACATGGTCTTCCTCTGCTATGTGACAGCCTCATGGAATTTGAAGGCTGCCAATATATTCCCCTGAGGGAATATATTGAATATTTTGAATATATTGAATATATTGAACATAGAATATATTTGGAGGCTGCCAATGTATTCCCCCGAGGGAATATATTGAATATCTTGAATATACTGAATATATTGAATATATTGAACATAGAATATATTTGAAGGCTATCAATATATTCCCCTGTATACAGGGGATACAGATAAGTTATACAGATAAGATAACCAGCCCTCAGGCCAGGAATGTGACTCATGCCTGTAATCTCAGCACTTTGGAAGGCCAAGGCAGGTGGATCACTTGAGGCCAGGAGTTCAAGGACAGCCTGGCCAACATGGCAAGACTCCGTCTCTACTAAAAATACAAAAATTAGCTGGGAGTGGTGGCGGGCGCCTCTAGTCCCAGCTACTCTGGAGGCTAAAACATGAGAATTGCTTGAACCTGGGAGGCAGAGGTTCCAGTGAGCCAAGATCAGGCCACTGTACTTCAGCCTGGGAAACAGAGTGAGACTGTCTCAAAAAACAAACAAAAAAAACCTCAGATAACCAGCTTTCTCAGAGGGTTGTACTTGTGGTGGGAAGTCAGATGCTAATATCAGATAAGATAATGCATAATCAGTAAGTAAGATAAGAAGTTGACTACAGGAATTTGGTAATATGAAAGCATCTAACAAAGGAAACTGATCTAGTGTAGAAGGTAGAAGGGTGGCCCACCGTAGGCTTCCTAAGAGCTAAAGAAAGTAGGATTTGGCCGGGCACAGTGGCTCATGCCAACACTTTGGGAGGCTGAGGCGGGTGGATCACCTGAGGTCACGGGTTCAAGACCACCCTGGCCAACATGGTGAAAACCCATCTCTACTAAAATACAAAAATTAACCAGGCGTGGTGGCACATGCCTGTAGTCCCAGCCACTCAAGAGGCTGAGGCAGAAGAATCACTTGAACCTGGGAGGTGGAGGTTGTAGCAAATAGAGATCGTGCCACTGGACTCCAGCCTGGGTGACAGAGTGAGACTCCATCTCAAAAAAAAAAAGGGGGGGGGGGGGGCCAGCACACTGGCTCACACCTATAATCCCAGCACTTTGGGAGGCCGACATGGGCAGATCACCTGAGGTTGGGAGTTTGAGACCAGCCTGACCAACATGGAGAAACCCCGTCTCTACTAAAAATGCAAAATTAGCCAAGTGTGGTGGCACATGCCTGTAGTCCTAGCTATTCAGGAGGCTGAGGCAGGAGAATTACTTGAACCCGGGAGGCAGAGGTTGCAGTCAGCTGAGATTGTGCCATTGCACTCCAGCCTGGGCAACAAGAGAAGAGAGAGGAAAGAAAAGAGAGGAGAGGAGAAGGGAGTGGAGGGGAGGGGAGAGGAGAGGGAAGGAAAGAGAGAAAAGAAAGGAAGAAGGACCGGGCACGGTGGCTCACACCTGTAATCCCAGCACTTTGGGAGGCCGAGGCGGGTGGATCACCTGAGGTCGGGAGTTCGAGACCAGCCTGACCAACATGGAGAAACCCCGTCTCTACTAAAAATACAAAAATTAGCTGGGCGTGGTGGCACATAACTATAATCCCAGCTACTACGGAGGCTGAGGCAGGAGAATTGCTTGAACCTGGGAGGCGGAGGTTGCGGTGAGCTGAGATCGTGCCATTGCATTCCAGCCTGGGCAACAAGAGTGAAACTCTGCCTCCAAAAAAAAAAAAAAGAAAGAAAGGAAGAAGGAAGGAAGGAAAGAAAGAGAGAGAGAGAAAGGAGGGAAGGAAGGAAAAAAGAAGAGAAAAGAAGAAAGGAAGGAAGGAAGGAAAGAGAAAGAAAGAAAGAGGAAGGAAGGAAGGAAGGAAGGAAGGAAGGAAGGAAGAAAGAAAGAAAGAAAGAAAGAAAGAAAGAAAGAAAGAAAGAAAGAAAGAAAGAAAGAAAGAGGATTTAACTCCCGAAAGAGGGGAGGAAACAATATGCAGGGTGATGGAATCAGACTGTGCAAAGATCCTGTGGCAGGAGGGAGCCAGTCTTATTCAAGGACCTGAAGAGGCCAGTGGGATTGGAGGCCAGTGGGTGGGGTTGTAAGACTGTAGGTCTCAGTGAGGAATTTGGCATGATTCTAACAGCAATGGAAAGATGCAAATGTGTACGTGCAATAAAAGCTGATTGACATTTGCCTCAGAATGACACAGATCTCTAGAGTCACTGGCCCAAAGCAATTCTTCCGAGCTTTTGCACTTGCTGTGCCCTCTGCCTGGAAAGCTCTGTTTCCAGATTTTTTCTGAGGCTGATTTGTTCTCATCATTTAGGTCTTGACCCAAACCACCCATCCTAAAGGAGCTCCCTCTACATGCACTGTTGCTCTCTATCCCTTTATCTTATTTCATTATTTTTACAGCACTTTCACAATCTAAAACTAAATTGTTAATTTATTTGCTTGTTTACTGTTACTCTTTCCACTGGCTAGAAAAAAAGCTCAGTATGGGCAGGAATTTTGTCTTAGCAACTATCACATTCTAGCATCAGCATTGTGCTAGCCCACAGTAGGGCCTCAGTAAATAAATGAACAGGCCAGGCGCTGTGGCTCACACCTGTAATCCTAGCACTTTGGGAGGCCGAGGCAGGTGGATCACCTGAGGTCAGGAGTTTGAGACCAGTCTGGCCAACATGGTGAAACCCCATCTCTACTAAAAATACAAAAATTAGCCAGGCGTGGTGACAGGCACCTGTAATCCCAGCTACTTAGGAAGCTGAGGCAGGAGAATCGCTTGAACCTGGGAGGTGGAGGTTGCAGTGAGCTGAGATCATGCCATTGCACTCCAGCCTGGGGGACAAGAGCGGGACTTCATCTAAAAATAATAAGAATAATAAATGAACAAATGAATGAATTACTGAATACACACCAAGATAAAACGGCCAGGATTTACCCACAAACATACACATATAAATGTATGGCTATTCATGGGCAAGTGCATGAGTACCCACGGTGACTCAGAGACCTCTCTCACCTACAAGGACCACCTCTCAAGGGGCCACTTAGGCAATCCAGAGCCTGTACAGTTCATTGCCCTAGTCTAGCTAATCAATATCCACCTCCTGTGGCTGGATGAGGACCTGCATAAGCAGATATGTCTCAGGTCAGCCATTGGTTAATCAAAGACGAGGGTGGAATTTAAAGTGCCCTATGGAGGAGCGGTGGAAACCGATTGATCCATGTGGCCTGGACACAGTAAAACCCCTTACAGGCTCCATTTATTTCCGACCTCTCATCTCCCCTCTTCTCCTGGGGCCCCAGCCCACCTTCCACTGCTCCCCATTTTCCACTCTACTGGAAGTGGCTGAACCAGGCATTGTACGGGACACGGGACAAAGAGATTAGAATTTAGTGGGATTTTACAGGGTTTGGGAATTTGACTAATTGGGCAACATTTTAAACAAGCATTTATTGTCTTAGCAAGCACCTACTAAGTGCAAAGCATGGCTAGGGACTGCCAGATTCATTACATAATAGCTGATTCAGGGGAGATTGTGAAAAATGATTTAGTCGGAAACTTTAAGGGTGGAATCCCTGTGTTCCCAAGGTACATGTCAGAGTGGGACACAGTTAATTCCCAGTTGGGGAGCTCTGGGATAGCTTACTAGAGCATCATTCTCAATAACTACCACTTTAATAGAGCACTTACTGTGTAAGCACACTTTACATGTGACCTTTCTGATTTAATCCTCATTCTAAGCCTCTGCGTATGTGTGATCGCTATTATTATCCCATTTACAGATGGGGAGACTAAGGCTCAGGGAGGATTAAGCAAGTTGCCCAAATTTTCCATAGTTATTAAGTGGTAGAGTAGACTTTTTGAAGCTCAAGAGGAGACACCAGAGGCCGGGCGCGGTGGCTCAAGCCTGTAATTCCAGCACTTTGGGAGGCCGAGACGGGTGGATCATGAGGTCAGGAGATCGAGACCATCCTGGCTAACACGGTGAAACCCCGTCTCTACTAAAAAATACAAAAAACTAGCCGGGCGATTTGGCGGGCGCCTGTAGTCCCAGCTACTCGGGAGGCTGAGGCAGGAGAATGGCGTAAACCCAAGAGGCGGAGCTTGCAGTGAGCTGAGATCTGGCCACTGCACTCCAGCCTGGGCGCGAGACTCCGTCTCAAAAAAAAAAAAAAAAAAAAAGAGGAGACACCAGAGTCCCTGCTCTGGGATCTCACCACGATGCTGGTCATAGCTGCCTCAACGCAAAGGTAGGACTTAGGTGGGAAGATAGGAGAAGTCCATTCTAGGAAGAGGACACAGTTTGAGAAAAAGCTGATAGGCAATGGTGCCAGATGTTTTTGTGTGTGTGTATTTTTTTTTTTTTTTGAGACGGAGTTTCGCTCTGTGGCCCAGGTTAAAGTGCAGTGGCACGATCTCAGCTCACTGCAACCTCCACCTCCCGGGTTCAAACGATTCTCCTGCCTCAGCCTCCCGAGTAGCTGGGATTACAGGCACATCCCACCATGCCCAGCTCATTTTTTGTATTTTTAATAGAGACAGGGTTTCACCATGTTGGCCAGGCTTGTCTCCAACTCTTGACCTCAAGTGATCCATCCGCCTCAGCCTCCCAAAGTGCTGGGATTACAGGTGTGAGCTACCTCGCCCAGCCTAGATGTTTTTTAAAATCTCTGGTAGCAGGACAGGTGTGGATCTCTGGTAGCCTGAGGTCCTAGATTTAAAACAACAACAAAATAACAAAACAAACAAGCAAAAAACCACTATTGCTGACTTCTTCCTCTATCTGGTCTTTAGGATATTAGCCCCAGGATGGATTCCTTGCCCTGGGTGTGTCTTTATCTAGTTCCCAAACAGAACTTTATCCAAGGGTGGATGGTAGGGGTGAGGGTGCACTATTTTGGTGAATTTGTCTTCTCCCTACCCTGGCTGGGATGGGGGCCACTTGGGGACACTTTCCAGGCTCAGCTGGTCCTCTGCCCATCTGCATCCCTGCCTCCTGACTCATTTCATTCCAACCAATAGAGTCTTGGCATGCAAGTTTAATGAACAGGCAAAGAAATGATTGGCTCATTTTTCCCTGATGTAATAATGCCACTATTCAAGTAACTCCTATGAACCCTACCCCCACCCCAATTCAGGGCATTTGATCATGTTCTGGCAAGAATCCCCAACTCCTCTGTTTTCCCTTTTTTTCCCCATTCTGAGTTAGTGAATCACTTCAAAATGCCCGACTCATCTCTCCAGGGATGGGATGTCTGGAGGACCAGGAAGCTACCCTTAGGCCTGAACCGCTGCCATCTTTCTGGGAGGTCCCTTATGCCTCTGCTGACTGTGGGTAGCATCAAATCCAGGATAACGGAGCCCATTTACTAAGAAGTTTTGCGAGAATCCGTGTCCAAAGCCTGACTGAACCAAACCCCAGCACGTCGGCTGTTCCTTTCAGCCCCTAATTCAGTAATTCTATTGAGAAAAAGAGATTGTGGGTTTTTTTATTTGGTGTGATTTATTCTTTATCATATAAATAATAATAATTTACACAAAGCTCATCCCCAAACAGAAGAGAATCTGTACATAAAAATAAACAAAAATTAAACTGAGCTGGGCCTGGTGCCCAGAAAACCAGCCAATTCCAAACACAACAAGGGGGAAAAAATTCTCCAGGTCCTGGGAGCTCTGGGGCCTTGGCTGGAATTCTGGGTGGAGACTCTGGTCCGGGAAGCCATTGCCCTCTTTCCCGTAGATCCTGTGCCAGATGATGGCACCTCTGGCAGCCAACATTCATGGACAACCAACCAGCAAGCTCATTGGGTTGGGAGGTGGGTGGGATTTGGGCTCAAGGGAAGAATCAGTTTTAAAACTCCTGGGCAGTGTTGCTTGCTGCTGGCTTCCAGGGGCTGTGAGAGATACTGTGGCTGGGGAGATGGGTGTCAGCCATCACCCAAAGGGGTGGAAGCTGCCTATGGCTCCATCTTTCTCCTGTAGCTCCTTAAAGGCATGAGTTGGGCAGAGTACCCACTGATCTTCTGTTCCCTTGGAGCTCTAGCCCCCTCTCTGGAGGCTCGTTATTTCTCTTTTTTTTTTGAGACGGAGTCTAGTTCTGTCGCCCAGGCTGGAGTGCAGTGGCCGGATCTCAGCTCACTGCAAGCTCTGCCTCCCGGGTTTACGCCATTCTCCTGCCTCAGCCTCCCGAGTAGCTGGGACTACAGGCGCCTGCCACCTCGCCCGGCTAGTTTTTTGTATTTTTTAGTAGAGACGGGGTTTCAACGTGTTAGCCAGGATGGTCTCGATCTCCTGACCTCGTGATCCGCCCGTCTCGGCCTCCCAAAGTGCTGGGATTACAGGCTTGAGCCACCGTGCCCGGCCTATTTCCTATAGATATTGAAAGATGACAAGCAATCTTCTTGGTCATTGATTAATTTCCCTCAGCAGGCACTCTTTGGCTGTTTGAAACTTCTGCTTCACCACCTCCATCTTATTGCAGAAAAGTCTCTAAGAAGGAGACTGCCTTCCACATTCTGGTTTTGTACCTTTATGTACAAAGGGAGGGAGTATATGTGGCTTAAACTGCTGTTTGGCTTGACTGTAAGCCCCATCCTCCCATCCCAAGGCAGGGGTTAGATCTGCATTGGTCTATAGGTACACAGTCATTTGCAATTAGAGACTTCATAAATGGTGAAGTTGATCATGATAGTGAACGTGATAAGGCTAGGATGGTGATAAAGAAGATAAAAGGAAAAGGGATTTTTATAGCACTGCTGAGCCTGCCCTTGTGTCTGGGCTGATTATCTGGCTTAGCCTGAAATGAGAAACTGTGAAGGTGGTGGTGAAAGCTAAGGACAGAAGAGGAGGAAAATGAAGGTAAATGTGTCCAGGTACAGGTGAAGCTTCCAGAGAAGAGAGGTAGCACAGCACAGCGGTTAGGAGTCTGGATTCTGGGGCAGGACATTCTGGTTTCAAATTCTAGCTTGACCACATACTAGCTTAGGGAAGTATTTAATCTCTCTGAGCCTCAGCCTCCCCAGCTGCAAAATGGGAATCATAATAGTACCTGCCTCGGAGGGTGGCTGGGAACACAGAGCAAGTGCCTGGCCCATGGCAAGTGCTGTGTGAGCATGTGCAACCTAAGGTATAAGTGGGATTACAGTTACAGCCAGAGGAAGGACCACAAAGCACAGCAAGCAGCACTGGGAAGATTCAGGAGATCTCGATCAGGTCCTATCACAGTCCTGTGTGACTTTCCCCATCTGGGCCTCGGGTGCCTTGTCAAAGGAGAGTTGAAGTAAATAATATTCAGCCCTCAGAAAGCCCCTTTGGGCAGCAAAGCTCTGTATGCATGACTGATAATGGTCCTGTGGGAACATCCAGACCCAGACTCTACAAGTCTATAGGTCCAGGTGTAGATTCAGCAGGCATGCTTGTGTCAGGGGTCAAACCGAGGGAGTTGCTGAGCCCGTTGAAACAGCCTCCTTTTAGGGGTAATAGAAAGATGAGAGGTGAGTTCTTGCCTGGGAGAGAAGGCTCCAGCTGTCCCTCTCTCCAAGGAAGCTGCTAGGCTCCAAAGTACAGCCTGATGGGGCCGAGCCGTCGATCCTGGTTGTACTGTGACTGTAGCCATGTTGGCATCTGCTCCCAAGTTTGGATACATGAGGGGTTTCACTACCAGAACCAGCCTTTTCCAGTTCTCCCCTTGTTTGCATTCTTGAGTTTTTTCCTACCCCCTAGGGTTGAAGGACAAGAGGGATAGAAAGGGCACTCATGCCCTGTGCCAAATTAAATCTTTATAGACCCCCTTCTCTAGGCCTTGTCTAAGGATGTCAGAGCCCTCTAAAGTCCCCCAAACCAACAGGAGGCTATCAGAGGGTGCAGGGCAGGAATTGGCCACAGGATGTTTTCCCTTTATTCTGCCCTAGAGGAAACCCAGCTTCAGGTTCATGGCTCCCTGAAAATCAGGGGTGAGGAAGGGAGTTTGGCCTTCAGTACCCAGGGACCTTCATCAGTCCCTCACCTCTTCTCCTGACAAGCCTCAGCCACTCTTCTACCTGAAGGAGGGAGAAGAGCCCTGCTGTGTCCTGAATTCCAATCCTGGGAACTGTCACTCACATCATGGTCTCTGGTCCCAGCCTGAATTTCATCCAAGAGCAGAGGCCTGTCTGGTCCCAATCAACCTAGGTACAGGAGATCATGGGCTAGGTGTGTGCATTTGGTTGGTGCTTAGAAGATATAATACAAATATTAGCAATACACTTGAACTCTTACTCTGTCAGGCTTTACGCTAGATGTTCCATACGCATCACTTTACTGAATCCTTATTTCAGAGTAGGAAACAGGCTCAGAGAAATTAAGTCACTTATTCAAGGTCACACAGTTAGAAAGCTTCAGAGTCTAGATTTGTGGACCTCTCTAATTCCAAAGGCTGTGCTCTTATTCACCGAGCTTTGCAACATGTACCTGGATGAACATGAGGTCTTCCACCTGACACTCAGTTTACTAACAATGTGTACTGAGGACAGTGTAGTGGGCCAAGGGGGGCCACCCTCAGGCCTCAGATCCACCTGCCCACCCATGATCTCCCGTCAAGACTGTCCAGGGAGCCTCACAGAAAAGCTGGAGCAGAGCCCAGAGCCATCCCGATGCCTTAAGGAGGCAGCCAAGTCTTTGCCGAGTCTGCAAACCCTCATCTACAGGCACCCCATGAGCTCATTTTGAGAACCCCCCAATACCTCTCCCCAGCCCCTGCTCCCTCCGTCAAAGTGGCCCTCCAACCCCTCTTTCTGTTTTCTCTCCTACCTGCACAGCATTCCCTGCAGCACCCGCAGGTTCCCTTCGTCCTGAAACCCAGACCTGTAGGGTTAGACTGGTCCAGCCTGCAAATCTCCCAGTTGGGCTTCTTTTGGAAGCATCTCTGCATCTTGCCTGTACTTCGATAAATCATATGAAAACCTGAATCTCTTCCCTTCTCCTCTGGAACCCCCTCCTCCCTGCAACTTCTCTCTGCTTACCAGCTGCACAATGCAGTCAGAGGGAAGGGGGTGGACTAGCAGAAACCAGCTTGTTTCTGAGGCTGGAAAACAGAACTGTAGGAAATTAACAGGCTGAGAAATGTCTGCTCGGCTCCGTGTTTGTTTTGCACCCTCAGTCTTTCTCTCTGCAGCTCTCTCCTCCTGCCCCTGCCCCTCTCCCACTCCCTGCTGCTCAGCATAGGCACCTGGGGCTTGGCGGCTGTGTGTCTGGGCCTTGCAGGAAGGTGCATCTTGGTGTGTATGTGTGTTTCTCTGTGTGTGTTTAGGGATGGCAGACCTGCCCCTCCTTCAGAGGCAGCTTAGCCAGAAACGCCAGCGGCAGAGACAATTGTGCGGGTGGGGATCCTGAGCGCAGAGCCGGCAGAGCCCGCGGGCAGGCAGAGAAGCACCACACAAGAAATTGATTCCATTAAAAAGTAATCTTAAATTTAATAAAAGTTATGATTTGATTATATCCACAGAACCTACAGGCAAGAGGGAAGGGGGTGGATTCTAGTGATGGATAAACAGAAAGAAAAAAAAAAGAGAGAGGGGGAGGGGAGGAGAGAGAGACGCTTAGGTTTGGATGGATGAGAGGATGGAAAGACCTGGGGGTGGGGAACGCGACCATTCTCTCTCCCTCAGATGGAAGAAAAAAGCCTGTGGCTGGATTCCAAAGAGGAAGCAAGAGTGAGGAGTGAATGAGGAGATGCAAGGAGCTCTAGGGAGATGGAGCTGTTGGAGGGGGCTGGGGACATGGATGCATGGCCTGGGAGAGGCGGATGTGCAGGAGGGATGGTCTGGAGCCTTGGGAAGTCAGGTAAGGAACGCAAAGCACCCATTCATCTGTCAGGCAGTTCTGGGTTTCCACTCCAGGTCAACCTCTTCTCAGCAGTGTAACTTCACCTCTGAGACCTTCATCTTTTTCATTTGCCAAATGGAGCCATGGAGATAGTGCCTACCTCACAAGGTGGTTGTGAGAATGAATGAAATTGTGCAGGTGCATCTCCTGGGTGCCCAGTAAAGGACAGGTCCCTTCCTGACCTTCCCCGATGGAGGTCATTGCCCCAATACTGCCCCCTCCTGTTTATTTGCAAGCACTGGCCAATCCTACTCCTTCTTTTATTCTTTTTGCAATGGAGGGGACTGAGTGGCCTTCATCTCCAGTCTCAATCTGGAGGCTGGTTCTCCTGGGTAGTCGCATACTTTGTCCTTTGCCCACCTCTCCAGAGCATGAAGAGGGCATGGGCAAGGCACTCTAGAGCCCACTTCCACTATGAGCTAACGGGAGACATTCCCTTGCCTAATCTGCCACCCCCCTACCCTGCTTTTTCTCTCTCCCTCAGCCTAGAATCATGTGTAAACACGGAGCTGAAACTCTCCTGACCCCTGAGAAGTGTGCCTTGGGTGAGACTGCCCAGGTCCAGCCCCTTGTCCACCATAATCAGGTCCTGTTGGGTAGAACATTTGGCTTTCAGGCAAGTCTCCTGTTGTTCCTTCCAACGAGCCTGGGCCCTGTCTCTAGGCCGGCTGGGAGGGACCTGGGACCTGCAGGGTCAGCACTAGAACTGGTGAGTGGGCCTGGGCAGGAACCCAGGACATCACTGTGAGATGCTATGTGAGGCGACAGCCAGAAGATCTCAGCTACCCCAGAGTCCAGGGACTGAGAACCAGGAAAAATCATCACAGCAACAGGAGTCTCCTGGGGAAGCAAGAATCATTCTGAGGATAACACGGCCAGTTCTGCTCAGTCATCTCCTCCTATCTGGGCTGCTTTTAGCAAAGTACCTCCACCTGAATTCACTCTTGCCCCGTGGCATGTTCAAGGCACCTGCTGGTTGGAGACACTGCGGAAGACAGGACAGGTGGTATTAGCATCTTCATTTTACTGATGACGAAACTGAGGTCAGAAAGGGCAAGCTACTGACCCCAGGCCACACAGCATGTAATATATGGAGATGGAACTGAAAGCAAGCATTTAGACTCTGGATAGAGGCGCCACAGCCTACCCTACCGAGTGTCACTCATCATGGCTACGTGTACTGGAGGCCTTGTCACCACTGCTGTCACCATGCTGCTCAGCTCCGCCTTTTTTGCCAATATCACCACCTCGGGCTCCATCACAGCGGCTGCCAGCCTCACACACACATCCTCTTCCAGGAATGGCAGCCCAGTCTGGGATTCTCATGTCCCATATAGTTTCCAAAAGAAAGAAACTATAGCCCTGAAGGTGAGGCAGTGGCCTAGAGACAGTGGAGCACAGTGACCTGCAGCTAAGAGGGTTTTGGCATTGCTGAAGGTCTGGCTGGATACAATCTGGCCACTACCTCCAAAGGATTTCCAGACCTCTCCCCCGAACCAAGACAGGGAGATGGATAGGCCATCCTGGGTGGGGACCTCCGGTGGGGCACCCTGCCGCTTCCCTCACACTCATGCTGTGTGCCAAGACAGAAATCCCACCCTGCTGCCCAACCTCAGTCTGTCTGATGTCTGTTTTCTGGTTCTATTCTCTGTGAAGAGACAAATCTAGCCACTCCCTGTGTAAAAGCCAGCCACCCTCCTCTTCTTGAGGATTCTCTTCCTCCTCCTCTGCAGAGACTGAGGCATGGAGGGCAGTGTCTGGGGTGAAGGGATCATTTAGGAAGAGGTCCTCCAGTGAGGTCTGATCTCCATCGGTACCCTAGGCTGTGTCCTCAAAAGCAGATCCTTACAACTTTACTTGAAATGGTCCTTAACTCTAAGAGTTGCCTTTAGAGGTGGGCTTTAGAAGGAGCTACCGTGGAGTCCTGACTTCTGTGTGACATTCATTAATAAATCACCTTCCCCAGCCACTCCCCAGAGCTTATCTTCCATGATGGATGCAGAAAATGGTTCAGTCAGGGAAAGGAAACCAACATGGGCCAAGAGCCTACTGCGCACCAGGCCCATGCTAGAGGCTTGACCTACAAGATGCCATATGATCCTTGCAACAGCTTTATGAGGCAGCTGTTATAATCTCCACTGGGCAGTTAAGGAAACAGAAAATCAGAGAGGTTAAGTGACTTAACCAAGGTCACACAGGAAAGAGGTGGCAGAACTGGGATTTGAACCCAAATACATCTGAATGGAAAGGCTATGCTCTTTCTACCAGGGGTGACTTTCATCACTGGTTCAGCCCTAGGGATGGAGGGCTCCTTCACAGAAAAAAGTGCTCCACTCTAACTTGGCAGTATTTTTCAAAATGAAAAATTCATACATATTTTGAGCCAGCAATCTCTCTTCTAGGAATAAATCCTCAAGAAACACTCATACATGTGCACAAAGTGTATTAGATGTTCTTGTTTGCAAAGCAAAATATCAGAAACAAACCAAATGTCTATCAGTAAGGGACTGGATAAATAAACTGAATGGCTATGTAGCTGTAAGAAAGGAGGAGCGCTGGGTGCAGTGGCTCATGCCTGTAATCCCAACAGTTTGGGAGGCTGAGGCAGGTGGATCACCTGAGGTCAGCAGTTTGAGACCATCCTGGCCAACATGGAGAAACCCCATCTCTACTAAAAACACAAAATTAGCAGGGCATGGTGGCACATGCCTGTAATCCCAGCTACTCGGGAGGCTGAGCCAGGAGTATTGCTGGAGCCCAGGAGTTCAAGAACAGCCTGGGCAACATAGGGAGACCTTGTCTCTACAATTAACAAAGAAATTGGCCAGGTGTGGTGCCTCATACCTATAATCCCAGAACTCTGGGAGGCCAAGGCGGGTGGATCACTTGAGGCCAGTAGTTCGAGACCAGCCTGGCCAACACAGCAAAACCCTGTCTCAACTAAAAGTACAAAAGTTAGCCGGAGGTGGTTGGGCGTGGTGACTCATGCCTGTAATCCCAGCACTTTGGGAGGACAAGGCAGGCAGATCACTTGAGGTCAGGAGTTCCAGACCAGCCTGGCCAACATGGTGAAACCCCATCTCTACTAAAAATACAAAAATTAGTAGGGCGTGGTGGCGTGCACCTGTAATCCCAGCTACTTGGAAGGTTGAGGCAGAATAATTGCTTGAACCTGGGAGGCGGAGGTTGCAGTGAGCTGAGATGGTGCCACCGCATCCAGCCTGGGCGAGAAAGCCAGACTCCATTTCAAAAAACAAATAAATAAATAAATAATAAAAAATAAAAAAGAAAGAAATTAGCAAACCATGGTGGCAGGCAACTGTAGTCCCAGCTACTCTGGAGGCTGAAGTGGAAGAATTGCTTGAATCCAGGAGTTCGAGGCTTCAGTGAACCATGATCACACTACTGCACTCCAGCCTGGGTGACAGTGCGAGACCCTGTCTATAGATAGATAGATAGACAGATAAAGATTGGTCTTGGAGCAAGGATTACATGATGAGTTGTTAGTAGGGACATTGGTTGCAACTATTGCTGACTGTTCAGATAAACTCCAATGACCTTGTCTTCCTCCCCACCCCAAGTAGACCTACACACTGTGCAGACTGGAAGCTCAGATGGACTACTGTCATTACACAGACAGACAGCCTATGTAGCAGCAAAAAAACTTTCATGAAACCTCAGATTGGCCCATCTGGAAAATCATCTTTGGCTGTGTGTTCTTTCCGATAAGTTCTGCTATCCCTGCTTCACTGTTGAATGTCAGTTCAGTGATCCTAAACAACCACCCCACCCCCAAGCACACCTGCTTTCCCATCAGACTCAGTCTTCATCCCTGTAGTTGTGTCTCTCTCTGGGTTTTCTTTCTCTCCCTCTGTTTCTCTCTCTCTCTCTCTCTCTCTCTTTTTTTTTTTTTTTTTTTTTTTTGAGACAGAGTCTCACTCTGTTGCCCAGGCTGGAGTGCAGTGGCACGATTATCGGCTTACTGCAACCTCTGCCTCCTGGTTTCAAGCAATTCTCCTGCCTTGTCCTCCTGAGTAGCTGGTACTACAGGCATGCGCCACCACGCCCGGCTAATTTTTTTTGTATTTTTAAAGTAGAGACGGGGTTTCACTATATTGGCCAGTCTGGTCTTGAACTCCTGACCTCAGGTGATCCACCCACCTTGGCCTCCCAAAGTGCTGGGATTACAGGTGTGAGCCACCGCGCCCGGCCTCTCTCCCTCTGTTTCTCTAAGTGGACTTAGAGTCTCTTAGATGCAAATGACAGAAATACAACTCAAACTGGCTTAAGCTTTTTTGGTCACATAACTGAAAAGCACAGGAATAGACTTCAGGCATAGCTGAATCCAGGCACTCAGACATTGTCACCTGGCATCTGCCTCACTCCAGCTTTTGGGTCTCTCTCCATTGTGTTAGCTTTACTCTCTGATAGCCACTTTCCAAGCAGTTTAAGAAGCTCTAGTCTTACACTGACCAGTATGGCAAACCCAACAGAAAGAACCCACTCATCTTTCAATAGTTCAGCAAAAGATCCGCTGCTAATGTTATTGGATCAACTTTTGTTTTCTTTCTTTTCTTTCTTTTCTTTTTTTTTTTTTTTTTTGAGAAGGAGTCTCACTCTGTTGCCCAGGCTGGAGTGCAGTGGCGCAATCTCGGCTCACCACAACCTCCACCTCCTGGGTTCAAGCAATTCTCCTGCCTCAGCCTCCCTAGTATCCGGGATTACAGGAGCCCGCCACCACGCCCAGCTAATTTTTCTATTTTTAGTAGAGACAGGGTTTCACTATGTTGGTTAGGCTGGTCTTGAACTACTGACCTCATGATCCGCCCGCCTCGGCCTCCCAAAGTGCTGGAATTACAGGGGTGGGCCACAGCGCCCAGCCAGATTAACTTTTAATGAATCACCATGTCCTGGAGACGGAAGGCACAGATTGACCAGGTCCAGTTACATGCTCACCCTGGGATCCTGGGGTAAGATCAGGTTAGGTCACAGAGACAGGGAAGGAAGATGGGAGACTTGACTGACCGTGATACTGACAATGGGGAGGTCTTCAGCTTCTAGATCTCAGTTAGGTCTTGTGAAAAATTGGGTGTGGTATCCAGATCTGATTTTCTGCTGTTGGGACACTTTCAGCCTAGTTTCTTTTCATAGCCTTAGGCAGATGATCTGAATTAAAGCAGCCTCCAGATCTTTCTGTCACCACCACTCTCACTACTCACTATTCCCCTATTTCAACTCCCAGTGGAGACTCTGTGGTACAGAGGGGTGAGGGAGGGAGAAAAGAGGAAGTAAGAGATGGGATGGGAAAGAAAGAGAAGGGAAGAACAACAGACACAAAAGCTCTGGAGCAAACCCCCAAGGCTGCACGGATCCTGGGCCACCTCAGCCCCCACCTCCATCCCACCCACTGGCCCACATCCTCCACCTGTGAGTGGTGCATCGCGGCTTAGCTGTTCCAGACCCCTGGCTGGGCTGGGCTCCAAGCTCTGCTGCTTTGTCAGGGTATCATTATCCCCATTCTGCAGCTCTTGTCACCTGGAGATTCTTTCCTGTTCTCTGGGTCACACACCAACACACAGGTGCCTCCTGCCTGACTTTCAGCTCCTCCTAACTGCCACCTTCTTTCAGGGCCCTTTCCACTGCCACACAGTCAGTGGCTCTGCCCCTAAGGGTGCCATCGCAGCCCAGGCCCATTTTTCCCTCCTCTTCTCTTCCTCACTGAGTTCTCTACCCTTTGTCTAGAGGGAGCCAAAGCCTCTGCTCTAAGGGGTTTCCTTTTTCTCCCTGGGAGGAAAAAGGTGAAAAAGGTATCCAGGGTGCTGGGCAGATCCAGATAACTGATGACTCCGTGAGAATCAAGCACTCACCCGTGTCTGGTCTACAATGCATCCACATTCTTCTCCACAGCTCCAGAGTGGAAGCTCCTTTTCTAGTTATCCCGCACTCAGGGCTTCTGAAACTCACCACTCTCCCTGAGTCCTTTGTCGATATCTAGTTTTGCAAATTCCACCTGGGTTTCAGGAGATCACAAAAGCTTTGAGATCTGCCTGCAACTCTCTGTGAAAACCTTGGACAAGTCCCTTCCCTGCAGACTCCTGGGTTGTGCTGCAATGAAGAGGTTGAAACTAGATCAAGGAGGTAAATCCTAGCACACGTGCCACCATTTCTCATCCAATGCCCATGGCAGACATTGCTAATCAACTACGGCACTCTCTTTTCAGGATGCATTCCAGGCAGCTGCTACTCATCATTCAACATTAGTTCATGACATGAAACATCTTTGCCACTCCTGGACTAGCTGATCTCCAAAAGCCCTTATCTCACTGACAGAAAGGATTCTGTGGCCTGGTTGAATCAATATTACTTCTCCCTAGTTCCCACTTTTCCCTCCAGCTCATTCTTTTGATCATCCTCATCTCTCCCTCTCTCTCATCTTGCCTTGTTTCCAAGTCTCTGCCGCTGAGTCCATGTAAACCCTAGATGATGTCTGGGTCTCCAAGGTTCTGTTTACTGTCACTCAACTTCAGGCTCTTTGAAGGTTACATTTTCCAGGCAGTCACACTTACACTTGTTGGGCGGTTCCGTGGCATTGGCTCAGAGGAGGGAGGCAGTGATCAAAACACCAGAGACAGTCAGAGGAGGAGCAGGAGGAATAAGACCAAAGAAATATTAAGAAACAGATAACAGGATAGACAGACAGTGGGGCTAGAGTTAAATTTATGTATCAAGGCCATCCTGTTAAGAATAGGGAGCAGGAATTTTAATGGAATTTATCCTGGATCCCCAAGGTCACAGTGGGAGGGAGGATCAGGGAGGACCTAAAAGCAAAGGACAAAGGGAGCATATAAATTAGTAGCTCAACTGAAACATGAAAGAGGTGAAGGGCTTCTTTGGTGGGGGAAACTATCAGGAGTTGCCATAATGAGATGGACTTAACCATGCTTCACGAGTGTAAAAGCATCCACTAGTTATTGATCAGAAGAGTCTGGTAAAGTCAGGTGGGTGCTGGCTAGCAGCCAATTAGAGATTTAAAGCAAAGCCCAACCCAGGTTGCAGGACATGTCTTATCTCGTCAGAACTGCCTGGAGCAGTTTTAGAGTTTCAGGAAATGCTACCAACTTTATCAGAGGGGTATGTGCACTAGTGGGGTATGCACAAGGGCCAACCAGCCAAGAGCAGAATGACCACAAGAAAGCCCATGTGGCCGTGCATGGTGGCTCACGCCTGTAATCCTAGCACCTTTGGAGGCTGAGGCAGGAGGATTGCTTGAGGCCAGGAGTTCAAGATCAGCCTGGGCAACATAGCAAAACTCTGTCTTGCTACAAAAATTTTAAAAATTAGCTGGGTGTGGTGGCGCATGCCTGTGGTCCCAGCTATTTGGGAGCCTGAGGCAGGAAGATCTCTTGAGCCTGGGAGGGGGTCAAGGCTACAGTGAGTCATGGTGGTGCCACTGCACTCCAGCCTGAGCAACAGAACAAGACCCTGTTCAAAAAAAAAAAAAAAGGAAGA
>NW_016805589.1:1188640-1229589 GCF_001698545.2 Rhinopithecus bieti
AAAGAAAGAAAGAAAGAAAAAGAAAGAAAGAAAGAAAGAAAAAAGAAAGAAAGAAAGAAAAGAGAAGAAAAAAATAAGAAGGAGGAGGGAAAGAGGGAAGGAGGGAGAGAAGGAGGGAGGGAGGAAGGAAGAAGGAAGGAAGGAAGGAAGGAAGGAAGGAAGGAAGGAAGGAAGGAAGGAAGGAAGGAAGGAAGGAAAAACAGAAAGCCCTATGTGCTACAGGTCTGGGTTCAAATCCTGGCTCATCTACTTACCGAGACTTTGGTCTCAGTTTTCTCCTCTGTGAAGTGAAGACAAGCAGCACCTAACTCATCAGGTTGTTGAGTATTAAATAAGAATGCATGTAAGTCTGGCACAGTGGCTCACACCTGTAATCCCAGCACTTTGGGAGGCTGAGGTGGGTGGATCACCTGAGGTCAGGAGTTCAAGACTGGCCTGGCCAACATGGCGAAACCTCATCTCTACTAAAAATACAAAAATTAGCCAGGCGTGGTGGTGCACGCCTGTAATCCCAGCTACTTGGGAGGTTGAGGCAGGAGAATCAATTGAACCTGGGAGGCAGAGGTTGCAGTGAGCCAAGATCGTGCCATTGCACTCCAGCCTGGGTGACAGAGACTCCGTCTCAAAAAAAAAAAAAAAAAAAAAAAAAAAAGAAGAATGCATATAAAGGCCTTGGCACAGTGTCAGGCTTGTAGTTGATATGGTAGCCAGTAATGTTAGCATTATTATTATCATGGGCAACATGTCTAAGAGGTCCTTTGAGTGAGGTCCTACACTCAACATACATACATATACTTTAATGGTGGGATCCTCCAGGCACACCACCTAATTGCATGTGATAAATTTTGTCTAAACCAAGAAAGGCTGTAATCCAAAATATCTGCTCTTGAGCAGGCATTGCTCATGTATAGGAAGAGCTGGACAGCTCCAGTGGGCCTAAGAGGAGGAGCTGATTCTTCCCCAGGATGCAAAAGCCTGATGTGGGGAAACAGCAGAAGTGCTGGGCTGACAAAGGCTCGGAATAGACCCAAAGATGGGACAAGAGGTGCAGGTTCTGGTCAGTTCTTTGTCTCCCTGACAATGCTGTGGGTGGGGCCCTGTCCAGGCACCCCTTCCCTCCTCCCCAAGAAGGAAATGGAAGGAAACGGGATTTCTGCTGTCTGGAAGGCTGCATGGCTGGGGTTGGCAAGGGCCAGTCAGGCCTGTAGGCCGGCAGTCAGGATGCCAGCCAGCTGGGGATGAGGAGCTAGGGATGAGGCTGATGGCGCAACTTCCCAGAGACCCTGCCGCTGGCCGCTGCTGCCTTCCTGAGGCTGTGCAGTGGGGTATGGAAGGAGCCAGGGATCGTCTGACCCCATGTGTCATGCCCGCTGACTCTTCCATGTGGCACAGAAAGAAACCTCAGCTTCCCCGTAGGCTTCTATCCCCAGGACATGAGTGGTGCCCACCTAAGCCTGAGACAACAGTTGCTTTTCAGATGTCCCTCTGCAGGGTTCCACATCGTCACGCCCTGGCACAGGCACAGAGGTTAAGGGGAAAAGGCTGTGGAGTCAAGCAGACCTGAGTTCAAGTCTCAGCTTTGCCATTTACTGGTGTGACCTAGGGCCAGCTCTGTGAGTGATCCGGGCCTCAGTTTCCTTACCCAGAAGTTAGGGATGATAAAAGTAAGTTCCTGACAGGACCAAGTGAGAATGATGCATGTGTAGTATTTAGCCCAGGTCTGGCACATAGTAAGTGCTCGAAAAATGTTAGCCATAATTCTTCTAATTAATTATTACTATAGTTCGTGAGGTCCCCAAATGTACTATGAGCAGTTACACAAATTCCAGCCAGGAAGTCCATATGGCCCAGTATGGGAATGACTGTCTCCAAAGTTCAGTGTGATTTGATCCTAGTCCTTCTGTCACTCTGAGGACGTGGCCCAGGTCGGGGCTGGAGTCCCTTCAGACCACTGGAGAGCCTCCCTTTCTGTGGAAATATATGGGGAATCTTAGATGATACAGCTCCTGGACTCCCTTTGCCCTCAGGCCTGGCCAGGGTGTGGAAGGAGGCAATGGGGATGGGGAATATATGCCTCCCAACAGTTGTGCCTGAAGTGGTACGTTTCCACCTCCTTGGGAACAGGACGCCCTCCAAGGGGATAGGGCCCAAAGCTGCCCAGATTTCTAAGGATTTTGGTACAGACTCTAGATGGTCAGGGCTGGTGGCTGGGGGAAGCAGCTCCCACTTCTCTGAGCCATTGCTGAGAAAGTAGGAGGGAGCAATGGCTTATGATGACAGACAGGAGGCCACGAGGAGACCCCAGGCTCTTTTGCTAGGGACCTTAGTTCAAGAGCCCCACCTGGCAGTGTTCTCCTCCCTCTGCCGCATTTCTCCTCAGGAACTGTGTTCCTGTGTTTACCTGGGCGGGGTGAGCTGGGTCTGGGTATTTCTCTGTATGTGGGCCCTTCCTTGTCCCCCACCCAGCGGATGCCTGGGCTGGATTGTGTATTTCCGGAGTTGCCTACTTGAATCACAGGCTTTTATTTTTAGAAGATTACAAATGCAGGGGCTGGAAGAGAGAACTGAGGGCCTGGAACTGGGGTGGGGGAAGAAGTTCAGGGTCTGAATATGGTGCATTTGGGACAGGAGTGGGGTAGGCACTAATGAGGAATAAGTGAGATGGTGGGAAAAAACGAGGTGAGGAAGTTGGGAGGGGTCCCACTCTCCCAGTGCCCCAGCGCCCTGTGCGGGATCAGACTTTCCTCGGGCTGGGGAGGGCCTCTGGAGGGGGACGGGTCAAGGGCCACCTCTCCGGCATGTAGCTGGGTCCCCAGAGAGGCTGAGGAGCCTGGGAAAGAGATGAGAAAATCGCTCCCCTTCCCCCTCCCCCAGGCCTTTGGGACTCAGAGAGAAGCTTCCTGTGCAGACAACTTCTCCATCCCCTGGGCTAGGACGTCTTAACCCTTCTAGTGCTGGTATCAGAGAAACAGAGAGCAACACAGATGTGCACATACATTCTTGCAGAATGGCCCAAATGCTACATCCCACACAGGTGTGGGCCTTCCTCTTGTTCTACTGTGTTCAATGTGCACCTCCCAGCTCCTGACCCCAAAGCCCCAGATAACGCAAAGCAGCAAGAATTCAGCTGATTCTCCTACCAGAGCACAGAGTGAGGAAAATGGAGAGCCTTCACCTGGGCATGGGTGGCACACATCTGTTCCTTCACTATTGGGTAGTGAGAAGACATCAGACAGAACTTAGAGCTTGTAGAGTTAGGAAGTCCCCATCCTGCCATTAATAGGGAGCTCCAGGCTGACAGGAAAGGAGCCTTAAAGTCAGGAGAACTGGTTTGCATTTCTGTCTCTGTGTGTGACCTTGAGAGGTTACTTAACTTTCTTGACTTTAGGTGCAGCTTCTGAAAAACACGAGGAAATCAAACCAGAGATGGTCTGGTGCCGTAAGAGGCAAAGAAAGGAGATCCTTCTTTGGCCTTTCATTCCCTGGAATCCCCTGAATAAGGCAGCCCCAAGTCCCCAAACACCGAATTTCAGGGCTTTCCTCTCCATCTGCTCCATAAAGGCAAGAAGCCATTTGCTTTCTCTACCCCTGAATGGCCATGCCCAGCATGGTGTCTTGCACACAGTTGGCTTCGAACAAGCTTGTGATAAGCAGCTAAACAGATACATGACCCACCTTGACTTTGGGATGGGAATTTTTTTTTTTTTTCCATTGTCTTCTCAAGAGTACTAGACTAGAAGTTAGAAAGACCCAGCCCAAGGCTGGGCACGGTGGCTCACGCCTGTAATCCCAGCACTTTGGGAGGCCGAGGCGGGCAGATCACGAGGTCAAGAGATTGAGACCATTCTGGCCAACATGGTGAAACCCCATCTCTATAAAAATATAAAAATTAGCTGGGTATGGTGATGCACGCCTGTAGTCCCAGCTACTCGGGAGGCTGAGGCAGGAGAATCGCTTGAACCCGGGAGGCAGAGGTTGCAGTGAGTTGAGATTGCAGTACTGCACTCCGGCCTGGCAACAGAACGAGACTCCATCTCACAAAAAAAAGAAAGAAAGGAAAGAAAGGAAAGAAAGGAAAGAAAGGAAAGGAAAGGAAAGGAAAGGAAAGGAAAGGAAAGGAAAGGAAAGGAAAGGAAAGGAAAGGAAAGGAAAGGAAAGGAAAGGAAAGGAAAGGAAGGAAGGAAAGGAAAGAAAGAAAGAAAGAAAGAAAGAAAGAAAGAAAGAAAGAAAGAAAGAAAGAAAGAAAGAAAGAAAGGAAGGAAGGAAGAGAGAGAAAGGAAGGAAGGAAGGAAGGAAGGAAGGAAAGAAAGAAAGAAAGAAAGAAAGATGAAAGAAAGAAAGAAAGGAAGGAAGGAAGAGAGAGAAAGCAAGGAAGGAAGGAAGGAAGGAAAAAAAGAAAGAAAGAAAGAAAGAAAGGAAGAGAGAGGAAGGAAGGAAGGAAGGAAGGAAGGAAGGAAGGAAGGAAAGAAAGAAAGAAAGAAAGAAAGAAAGAAAAGAAAGAAAGAAAGAAAGAAAGAAAGAAAGAAAGAAAGAAAGACCGACCCAGCCTTGGGTTCATGCTCTGACTGTTACTTACCACTTGTGAGGCTTGGGACAAGTCACATTGCCTCTCCAAGCCTCAATTTCATTTATCTGTAAAATGGACATTAGAAAGAAAGCATCTACCTTATGGGCCTGTCATCAGCATAAATCCAAAAAGCCTTTGAAAACTCTAAGGTGATATACAAAAGCAAGTAGGACTGTTATCGGTAATACTGGCAGTCCTAGACCTAATTTCAGGGGTGGTCTGAAGTGTGGCACTTTTGAGCCTGAGGCAGCAGGGTGACAGATATATGATCTTTTTTTTGTTGTTGTTGTTGAGACGGAGTCTCGCTCTGTCGCCCAGGCTGGAGTGCAGTGGCCAGATCTCAGCTCACCGCAAGCTCCGCCTCCCGGGTTTACGCCATTCTCCTGCCTCAGCCTCCCGAGTAGCTGGGACTACAGGCGCCCGCCACCTCGCCCGGCTAGTTTATTTTTTTGTATTTTTAGTAGAGACGGGGCTTCACCGTGTTAGCCAGGATGGTCTCGATTTCCTGGCCTCGTGATCCGCCCGTCTCGGCCTCCCAAAGTGCTGGGATTACAGGCTTGAGCCACCGCGCCCGGCCAGATATATGATCTTGAACAAGTTTCTAAACCGCTCTAAGCCTCAGTTGTCTCATCTACAAAATGGGGATTCTAATAGTACCTGATAGTACACATAAATGGTTTGCAGCCTGCCTGACTCAGCAAACTCCATAAATAGTGGCTATTGTTATCCTCACCTCCCCCATTAACTCCTCCAGCAGCTTTGCCCCCACCTTCCCGCCTTGAGGTAGTTGTTGCACCCATACCTTTCTTGCACGATGACAGATATTCCCAGCTTTCTACTTTGACCTCATTTGGATGAAAATATATCTCCCAGAAGCTGCCTGCCTCCCAGCCCCGGAAGGAGATAGAGCAGGAGTGAGGGTTGCTCAGGGGAGGCCAGAGGCTGAGGGGCTGTGAACTGTGTGTGTGATAGGGTACGAGGATCAGAGGCTGACCCAGCACCCCCACCAGCCACCCCAGATCGAGGCTGCTCAGCCTGCCAGGCGGGGCACCTTGATGCTGGGAGCTGCTAATCAGGTTAGAGCGGAGCCACTGTCTCTGGCTGTCTCTGCACATTACCCAACCCATCCGTCCTGCTCTTCTGCGCCCTGCCTGCCCCCAGCTCTGCCTGCGCTAACTAGTTAATTGGATCTTGGCTAACCTGGTTATGGGCCAAGTCAGCCAGCTCTTCTGCCTCTAGAAGCAGGGTCGGGGAGAGACAGAGCGGCTGGGCATGTGTGCACGAGCATGTGTGTCTGTGTGCTGGAGCCTGTCTTTGGGCTCTGGTTCGGAGCCTCCCAGGATCCCCCAGAACCCGTGGAGACTGGATCTTGGTCCTGAAGGTGAGCCCAGAGTACCCTTTCCCACTGTGACAGGTGGAAAGCACTGAGTCACATGACCTGATTCCAAAGCGCAACCATATCACTAACATAGTCTACATGACTGGGGTGGGAAGCTGAGCCTCAGCTTCCTCCTCTGTAAAATGGGGCTGACAAAATGTACCACCCAGGGTAGTACATTTTATCAAGAGAAATAGAACATTCACTTCAGTGCCTGGCACTTGGTAGGCCCTCTGGGAATTCGAACCAATCATCATCATCTTTAGTCGCGTTGGGTTCCTGCCCTCCTCCCCAATCATGGGGGGTTTGTAGGAAACATCTCAGGGTGGGGGTAGAAGCTTTCATTCACTGTTCTTTGCAGGTGTTTCCTCTGAGGCTCAACTCCAATCTCCTCAATTGTTCCTTATGCAAATGTTATGCTAATGATCACATCAGCACTACCCCGAGCCCAGCGCCGGGAAGGTGACGCAGGGCTGACTCCCCAGCTTTCACTTTGGCCAAGTCCCTCCTTGCCTTCCACCCCAAAAGAGGAGCAAATGCTGGTCCTCTGACAACACCAGTCCTCAGGGCAGAGAGAGAGAGACCTCGACGGAGAGAGAAACAAAGAAAGGCCCCAGTTTTGGTAGAAGACGTGCAGCCTCATCATCACCATAATCATCAACATCAAAAAGGCCTTTGGAAACTTCAGATTCTTCCCCGCCTGTGTGGACTACTCTACAATTATAGAGGCCCAGCCCCGGCCCTGAGGAGCTGGAGCGGGGCTGGAGGTGGGGAGGAGCTGTAGAGAGAGAGGGAGAAGGACAGCTAAAATTTTTTTTTTTTTTTTTTTTCCTGAGACGGGGTCTCGCTCTGTCACCCAGGCTGGAGTGCAGTGGTGCGATCTTGGTTCACTGCAACCTCTGCTCCTGGGTTCAAGTGATTCTCCTGCCTCAGCCTCCCGAGTAGCTAGGACTATAGGTGCCCACCACCATGCCCAGCTAATTTTTGTATTGTTAGTAGAGATAGGGTTTCGCCATGTTTGCCAGGCTGGTCTCGAACTCCTGACCTCAGGTGATCCACCTGACTTGGCCTTCCAAAGTGCTGGGATTACAGGCATGAGCCACCACGCCTGGCCAAGAGCTAGAGTTTCTAACTGGCAAGTTATTTTCCTTAAGGGCAGGGGCCATGCCCAGCATCGCCCCTCCACAGCACTCAAGCTCCAGGAGGACGGAGGTCCCCCAATAAAGTGTGGAGATCAAAACTGAGGAAGTGATCCAGCAGTTCTTGTCCCAACATGCTTTCACTTTCTTACCAGCTATGTGACTTCATCTCTTTGTCTTGTTTCCCCAGCTGTAAGATGGGTATAATAATTCCCACTTTTTAAGGTTACTATGAGAATTAAATAAGTAAAATCTTGTAGGCCTCCAGGCAAGTCGATCATAACTGGGGAACAGAGTGACAGCAAAGGAAAAGCAAATGCCCATCCCTGTTCTATGGCCCACATTAGCTGGGTTGTCAGATATAACCCATCCTACTTTGCACCTGGCAACTTGATGTGGGATCAGTTTTCTGAACCAAGGTAAATAACAAAGTCAAATGGTGTGTGCTGTCCCAACTAGGTGGGTTTGAGATTGGGGTCTCCACTGAACATTTAACCTGCCCTCTGGGTTAATGTTGGACAAGATTTATAGTTGGACTTTAGTCTTCTGACGCTATCCTCTAAATGGTATAAAAATAGACATGGAGTTGTGGGAGGGTGCCCAAAGACGACACTGTGGGCACAAGTACAGCAGCAGGGCAGGGGTGCTGATGAGGCCAGTGTGGAACCAGACTCTTCCCTATGGGGAACCTCCTGCTGACACTGCCAGGTTTCTCTCTCTGCATGTCGTGTGTGTGTGTGTGTGTGTGTGTGTGTGTGTGTGTGTATGTATGTACTGTGGTTTTTTTTTTTTCTTTCTTGAAATGCCCAGGCCTGTAGGCAGCTCTCTCCTGATCCCTCCAGTCTCTGTAGAGAGGAGCTCCAGCACTGGAAGCCTAATCCAGGGCAGACCCAGCCCTCCAGGCATAGTAGGTGCTCAATAAATACAAATTGGATGGACTAGGGAGATAGCCTTGAGGACACTGCCAAATAAATAACAAATTGTGCAAGCAGCAGGCCGCTGTAATTAGACAAAGGAGGACAGTCAGTTATTAATATCAGACACGTGGCAGGGTTAACAGCCATTGAGGGTGGGTATAATGAAGAGAGTTACTTTCTGCACCCTCAGGGACTTCCCTTGTGATGGCCTTCTAAAGAGGGCTGAACAGCACCAAATGTCCTCGCTGCCTCTGAATCCTGCTGCCCCCCGTGTGCCTTGGTGCCCCACAACTAGGGCCCTGGTCCCTCCCATGTCCCCCTCCCTCCTACAGCCCCTCAGTCCCTTATCTGCCCCGCCATTATGATGCCTGTCAGTATGAAGCCCAGATGAAAGTTCTTTATACCCACGCCTTATCTCTCCTGTGGGATTCTAAACTCCCCAAGGGCAGGATTTATCCTGTGCCCATTACTGTACCCCCAGTTGTGGGAGCAGGGCCCCTGTCCTATAAGGGCTGCTTAATAAATGCTTGTTAAAATGGAGAATTCCAGTGGAGAGGACAGGGAGCATGAGGGAGAGAGTGGGAAAAAGAAGAGAAAAGAAGGGAGAGAGAGAGGAGGGGAGGGGGAAGGAGCAAAGAGAAGAAACAAAGAAAGGAAAGAAGGGAGGGAGGAAAGGGGTAAGGAAGAAAGAGAGGAAGGGAAAATAGAAAGGCAGCCATGTGTATTCCTGGGATCGGGAACAGAAGCCTCGCTGTCCTCGGTGCTTAGAGTCTATTTGGAAAGATAAGATGGCAGGTAAAGAGCCCTGCCCCTGCCCTGCTGCCCTGCATCTGCTGGGGCTGGCTGGTGTGTCCCTGGCCCGTACCTGCTCTCTGCCCTTCAGCCCAGGCTCCCCTTGGCAACTCGCCTCTGAGGAGGTACTCCTGGGCGCCTTCCAGGGGGTGGGGGCCGGGCAGGAACCCAAGCCAAGCCGGGGAGCATGGCCAGGAAGGAGTCAGCAAAGCAGATGCCGCCCCTCTCCTGCTGTCTTGATTAGAGAAATTGAGATGTTAATAACATTCTGAGATGCAAGGTGCTAATTAAAGTTAATTACTGTTTCCTTGTGAAGTAACCTCTCCTCGTGTTTACCAGGAACAAGGCTGCCAGTCGCTCCCCCTGGCTCGTGCCAATCACAATGCCCGCTGCTTGGTGTACCCCTGCACTCTCACGGGTGCCCTCAGCTGCCCCAGACCAGCCTGGCCCAGTCCAGGCAGGCACCAGGATCTGAAGTTCCCAAGCCCTGCCTCTTGGCATGGCACCAGATCAGTCCTGCCAGGAAGCATGGGGACACATGGGCATGAGTGACCCCTGGGGCCTGGGGACAGGACTAGTGGCCTCAGCAGCTGGCACCCCTGTCTTGTGCCTCCTCCCCTCCTACAGAGTCTTGGCCTCTTTCCAGCTCCTTCACCTGAAACAAGTTACTTAACCTCTTAGAATCTCAGTTTTCTCATCTGTAAATGGGGCTAATAGTTTCTACCTTGTACTATTGTTGTGGGAATCAAATGAAACACTGCCTGTAAAATGTTTACCACAACCACATAGCTGGAATTTAATAAACTCTCAATTAAAGATAACTGTGATTAGTGTTGTCTTTGTTAATAATCATCCTTCCCAAATCCCTCTCCTGTGTGGTCTGACTGCAGAACTGGGACTGGGTCACCTGGGTATATACATGTCCTCTGTGGATACGGGGACATCACCCAGCTATGCTGCACATAATCCCACACGAACCCACACATTTGTGAAGCACACCCCCTACCCACCTTATGGAGGGCTTCCCCCTTGCTGGCACCCTGACACATTCTCTTCCCAAGGCCCCCTCCCTCGTGTGAGAACCCAGGAGTAGAGTTCTGCAAAACCGTGTGTGTGTGTGTGTGTGTGTGTGTGTGTGTGTGTGTGTGTGTCTCCACTCTTGTGTTCCAAGCTTTATAGGGCTTTGGGGAGAGGCCACCCCCTTGCGCCAGATTACCATGACAACCACCGCAGGGGCACACCTCCAATCTCCTCTGCTCCCTCACCCCCATCCCTGCACACATAGCCACTCCGGCCAATTCCCGGGGAGACAGTGCTTCTCAGGTGAATCTCCCCACTCTGCAGCCTCCAGGCTATCTCCCCTGTCCCTTGCCTGCCTTCTCAGGAAGCCCCTGGGCTGGGGAGAGGGCCAAGGAAAAATGTGGGGCCTTGTGAAAAGATTACCCCTCAAATCCAATTTCCTCTAGGGGCTTAGTGCTAATGAGTTAATATTGTCATCACCTTTGATTTGGGAAGACAAGGCTTCTGAAGGGGCCTCCCTGGGTAGAGCATGGGTAATCAAAGGGTCAGGAGCCCCTGTGGCTTTGTGCACCCTTCCCATCCAGAGGAGGATCCCTGGCTCTTTCTATAAGGGCAGCCTGGCCAGCCCAGCCTGGGGCATTTCCTGTTTATGGGCTTAGACGGGCAAGGGGAGGAGATCTGGGGATGAGTGAGTTGTAGGGACATTGGTGGTGCCAGCAGGCCCTGGGAAATCCTTATGACTCAGCTGCTCTTGGTGGGTCCCTGCACTCTACTCACTGTGGCCCCAACCTGAATTTCAGGTTTCCCCTTGCCCTTGCCAAGGACACACCCTGTCCTTGACTCCCTATCCCAGGTTTGCCCTCCTCCTACCCAAAGCCCCTGCCTCTGGGGCCTCTGGGGACCTGAATCCCTTCCCCTAAAGTCCATGCCTCCTGGTTCTAGCTCCATCTACTTCCATCCCAGGTCCCTCCTCTTCCCCATTGTCCCTCCCAACCCATCCCACCCACTCTCTTCACCTTCTAACCCTCTTTCCCTCTTTTCACCACAGTTCTCACCTACAGCCCTACTCATCTGGGGCCTGCCCTCCTTCTCCCTCCCTTTTCTTGCTCTGGCTACAGAATCTCCAAGCAGAATTCCTTCCATTCACTCATTCATGTATTCATGCGACAAATTTTTGGTGGTGGTAAATAAGTTAAACAAGGTTCTTGCCTCCTGCAAACTTTTATTCTAGTGGGAAGAGGCAGAAATTGAATGTACAAAAAGATTAAATAATCATAGGTTGGAATATGGTCAAGGAAAGGGACAAGGGGGGCCTGTGACCAAGATTGAAAGAGACACCTTCTATTCCCTTAGATATGTTGTCAGGAAAGGGTCACAGACAGCAGCCCTACAGGGACTATCCTGAGGCAGAGGTTTGGCAGAGGCAGTCCCCCAGCTCATCTGCAAGCAGGGGGCAAGGAAGCCACTAGACTCGGAAGCTGTCCCCCTCATTCCCACCTGTTCTGCTGGACACCTTCCTCCTTAGTCAACCATGACAGAGATATAAACTCAGGAGACCTCGACCTCCTCCCTACCACCCCAACCTCTGCCTCTGCTCCCAACCCACCAGCTTTTTCCAGCTACAGGGGTCTCGTGATAAGGGTGAGGGAAGGAGGGTTAAGGGTACCAGTCCTTGGGAGTTGTGTCTTTTTTTATCCCTTGGAGGTGGGCGGAACACTGAACACAGGGGCAAAAAAAGACATGACTGTGTAAACATACAGCCTAAAAGCCATAGGAACTACTACAGCGATAGGAAATGAAATATACATGTGCTGGGAAGGTTTCGGAGGGATCTTGGCCAGGAAAGGGTTCACGAGAGCAGCTTTCCTGAGTGTAGCATTTTGAGGGTTGGGGGGTAAGGAGGGCATTGGGCATATGGAACCGCTCCAAGCCATGTGGAGTCACGCGCCTATGCACAAACACAGCTCAGGGACTTTGCCCTTCCCAGTGCTGTAGCCCCATGAAATATTTAGGTTTCTGGATGCTGCTCATCCCTTATTGTCCCCCTCAGCAAGTACGCTTCCCCTACATCATGTATGGCTGTCCCCTTTCTTCCCCTCTGAGGCCTGCAGAGAAGGGAAAAACAGACCCTAAGCTGGAGGAGAGGTGTGTCCCCCCAGACCTTGTAGGCAGAGGTCAGGATCCCAGTCTCATCCCCTGCATGGGGACACTGTAGTGAGTAGCCCTGGGAGCCGGGCAAGGGCAATGGGTCCGGGAACTGAGAGGCAATCTGGGCCCCCCAAGAATGGAGAAGCAGCAGCAGGAGGAGGGGATTGGAAGATGCAAATGTCCTGGCTCCAGAAGGACCCCGGAGAAAGGACAGGAGTCTGGAGTGATGATAAAAGCTGCCATTTATTGAGCCCTTACAATATACCATGCTAAGCAACTTGCGTGCATTCTCACCTTAAATCCACACTGCATTTTTGGAATGTATTACCCTCATCTCATAGTTAGAAAAAGTGATGCACAGAGAAATTAAGTAACTTGTCTGAGTCAGCCCGTCCAGTTCAAGACCAAACTCACACATACACACCCCCTGACCTGTGTGGGTGGGTGGGTGGCCAGGGGAGTCATGCCAGGCCAGCATCCACCCTACTCTCTCTTTCTCCCCAAAGACAGGGCTCCTCTCAGTATAATCCCCTCCCCCTTCTCCTCCTCCACTCCCCAGTGGATCGGCCCAGATCAGCAATCCTATATCCTTTATTTGTTCCATAGACAAATATCGGTGGCCAGAGGTCAGGAGACTCCCAGGAAGGGGAGACAGGAAGGTGAGGAGCTAAACAGGGTGAGCAGGAGAGAGAGTGAGAGTGAGAGCTAGAGCTAGAGAAAGAGATACATGGAGACAGATGAGAAGGGGCAGAGTAAAAAGCAAGTGGGCGTGAGGGGGTGCTAGTGGCAGCTGGGGAGCTGTTAGAGTGACCCATCAGCCTGCATTGTCACAGCCCACCCCATCCATTGGGTGGCGATAGAATGGATGGCAGGTGGTGGAAGGAACTCCCACCCCCACCTTCACCCAGCTTTGTCTCCACCCACCCTCCCCCTTCACACCCCTGCTTCTCCTTCCCCTCCTCCACTGTCTTCTCCAGGACAATTCTAATTAGACTAAGTGACTAAGAGGTGGTTTTGGACTGAACAGTCAATTAGGCCAGGAAGAAGAGAAAGTAGCTTCCCCAAATCTCCCACCCCCACCCACCCACCCCCATCTGCCTTTTTCACCTAGACCAAGTATTCTTATCCCAAGACTCCAGACTGTCAAGAAAGTTCCTTTGAATCTGCCCGCTCCTCACTGCCCACTGTGCCCTATTACCTGTGTCCAGACAGCCCTAATCTACTGCTTAGTCCCCACCCTGAGCTCCTCCATCCTCAGGGCCCGAATCCACTCACGTCTTCCTGGCGGGGGGTGTAAGGAAAGGGTAGGGTTCTCCTTAGGTTATCTAAGTCTCTTTATTTCTCTTTCTCCCCTTCTCCCTCTCCCTCTCTCTCTCCTCTTCCTCTGGCACTTATTTCTAACATCCATGGACCAGGCCTACTGGTTGCCATGGAGATGCACGGTGCAGCTGGATGGTGAGTGTGTTAGAGGAGCTGTGTGTGCTCTGCAGCAGGGGCGGGCGGCTGTATGTGAAATGTATCCATGTTCCAGGAAGTATTCTTCGAGGGGGAACCAGACAGGGATCCAGGCCGCCTCCCTGAAGCGAGACCCAAGCCGAGGGGAAACTCCAAAAGGCCTAAACCCCTAAACCCCTTGCTCATCTTCATCTGGGAAACATCCTCCCCTTGGCCCCTGCAAGTCGGATACTAAATTCTGTTTCATCCAGGATCTGGACTGGCAGATTCTGGAGGGGCCCTAACCTACCCCTCCTGCCCAAGAGGACTAGGAACTCCAGAACCCACTGGGAAAAAGCAGGCTGAGACCTGTCCTGAAACTGGGAGGGGGGTTGGGGGCAGCTATAGAACAGCTGGAAGATTAAGCCGGACAGATGGGCTGACTGATGAAGCCCGCATCTCCCCAATATTACCCCAGGGGATGGGGTTGGAGGGGAAGTGGGTTGGCCCAGCAGGATGGAAACTCTCCTCCATTTCTTTTTTCTTTTTTAGAGACATAGTTTCACTCTTGTTGCCCAGGCGGGAGTGCAATGGTGCCATCTCGGCTCACTGCAACCTCCGCCTCCTGGGTTCAAGCGATTCTCCTGCCTCAGCCTCCCTAGTGGCTGGGATTACAGGCATGTACCACCATGCTCGGCTAATTTTTTTGTTTTTGTTTTTGAGACAGAGTCTCGCTCTGTCACCCAGGCTGGAGTGCAGTAGCAAGATCTTGGCTCACTGCAAGCTCTGCCTTCCAGGTTCACACCATTCTCCTGCCTCAGCCTCCCGAGTAGCTGGACCACAGGTGCCTGCCACCACGCCTGGCTAATTTTTTTGTATTTTTAGTACAGACGGGGTTTCACCATGTTGGCCAGGATGGTCTCAATCTCCTGACCTCGTGATCCGCCTGCCTTGGCCTCCCAAACTGCTGGGATTACAGGTGTGACCCACTGTGTCTGGCTGTATTTTTGCTTTTCTTTTTTTTAGTAGAGACGAGGTTTTTCCATGTTGATCAGGCTGGTCTCAAACTCCTGACCTCAGGTGATCTGCCGGCCTCAGCTTCCCAAAGTGCTGAGATGACAGGTGTGAGCCACCACACCCGGCCAACTCCCCTCCATTTCTACTCACTTTGCCCAGAAGGTTAGAAGAAAAGAGACCCAGGTAACTGCCCTCAGGAAGCTTAGCGTCTTAGAGTACTGTGGCAATGCTCTTTTCTCCCACCTCAGGGCCTTTGAAGGCAATTTCCCTGCAGTTTGCCAAGCTCTAAACCTTCAGGGTTTTTTTCTTTTTTTTGAGACAGGGTCTCACCTTGTTGCCCAGGCTGGAGTATACTGGCCAACCTTCAGGTTTCCTCATGGAAGCTTCCCTGGCTAGGCTGGGTAAAGCAGTCCCTTCCCCTCCCCCACCTCCAGTTATCCTCCTTCACGTCCCACTGTTTGTTTCCTTCACAGCACTTTAACACAGTCTATAATTATCTCATTTATTTATTGTCTGTCTTTTCCTCTAGAATGCAAGTTCCCAGAAAGAGAGAGAGAAGGCATCATGCCTGTCTTATTCAGCACCGTAATGCTAGCACCTGACACAGTGCCTGCCACTTAGTAGGTGTTAGATGTGTGATAAAAAAGTGGACAAATTATCTCATTGAAGCCCCACAATAACCTTTGGTGATGGTGAGCACTATTATTCCCACCTTACAGAAGAAGAAACTGAGGCTCAGCCACCTACCCAAGGTCATGCCACTAGAAAGAAGTCAAATTTCTAACATAGGTCTCTCTGACTCCAAGTGTGACGGAAAGTGGGGACCATTCTTTTGTTTTCCGAGATGAAGTCTTGCTCTGTTGCCCAGGCTGGAGTGCAGTGGCGCAATCTCGGCTCACTGCAACCTCTGCCTCCCGGGTTCAAACGATTCTCCTGCCTCAGCCTCCCAAGTAGCTGGGATTACAGGTGCGCACCACCATGCCCAGCTAATTTTGATATTTTTAGTAGAGATGGGGTTTCCCCATGTTGGCCAGGCTGGTTTTGAACTCCTCACCTTGTGATCTGCCTAGCTCGGCCTCCCAAAGTGCTGGGATTACAGGTGTGAGCCACCGTGACCAGCCAGGGACCATTCTTAACCAGTCTAAACTGCACGTGGTTCCTCTTCCTGTCTGTCTGCCTGTGCATCTCCACTCCCAACCCAGGCAAACCCAGAGAAACCTGGGGCAGCGAAGGGAGGAACACAGAATCTGGAAGAATGTAAATCTGACCTTTTCTTTTACAGGCTTAAAATCTGTAAATGGCTCCTCCCCAACCCCTCAATCCAAACACTTTAAGTTGACCAGCAGGTCGTTAGTTCTGGCCCCTGCCTTCTTCTCCAGCTTCTCCTGTCCTGAGCCACCTCACCTCCTCCACCTTCAGTCCCTGGCACACACTCCTCCTCCGCCTGCAAGGCTGACCCCTTCCTCAGTAGCCTATCCCTCATTTGCCCTTTGAAACTCAGCTCTGGCACCACCCCTTCCAGGAAGCCTCTAGACTTTGGTGAGGACAGCGCCTTTGGGTCTCCTGCCAGAATTTCCTGCTCAAGGCAGGGGCAAACACAAGATGTGGTCATTGTTTACCTGTCTGCCTTTCCCAGAGAGACTGTGTGTCATTCTTGGGGTCCAGTACCCTGTGCGGGTCTGGCACATGGGAGGGGCTCAGGAAATGTTTGTAGAATGAGTACATCAACCAGTGACAGGATTCTGGTACCCAGTCGGCCACCACATCTCCTCCAACTTCCTTAACTTCAGACATCTTTTCCTGGGCTAGGCCTTAACAGAAGGAACTCCTCACCTTCCACTGTAGGGTCAAGTCAGGGGTGGAGACAATGCGGGGCCCTCCCCCGCTGATTCAGGGCCTCTTCTAATGAGGTGAGGCCTCAGGTTTAGGAAAGGGTTGCCACAGCCACTGGTAGGGGGAGGGTCTGTGATTCTGTAACTGAAGGATAGGTAGGGAGCTTCGGTTGCAGACTGAGCTAGGGAGCTGAGTTAACCCCGTAGATTCAAATACTGCCCGAGAGATCTCTGCCTTTCCGCCCCACACCCCGGTCACCCCGCGGCCAGGCTCTCGGCGCGTCAGATCCCGGCCCTGCCTTCTTCATCTCCTGCCCCGCTCCGCCCCCAACTGCAGATACAACTCGGGTCTCTCCTAAAGCAGCAAGGAGCCTCGGGGTGGGCTCTAGGCCCCGCGATGCTCCGCGTCTGGGAACGGATGAAGGGGTGCCAGCAACTCCCGCCGTCCCCGCGGTCGATCCGGGTTTACACGAGGCTCATCCGGGATTAGTCCCTGCGGTCGGCTAATCCCAGCGGCTGGACCGACCTCGGGGTCCGGAGCGAGGCCCACACAGTACCGGCCTAGGGAGCGAGGACGCTGGCCGAGCAAAAGCGCGCGACGCGGGGCGGGTGGTGTGGGACGCAGCGCCCGCTCCCCGGCACCAAGGAAGGGAGCAAGCAGCCCTGGGAGGCGGGGGCCCAGGAACGGCTGATCCTCGCTCGTTTTACCGGACGCTCTCTGGAGGCCGGTGTTGTACCCGGGGCCGGGGACAGAGGGAGGCGCGGGGCCGGTCGAGCCGGAAGGGGGGAAGGGGAGCGCAGTCGGAGACCGAGGCTGAGTACCTTTTTCGGTTTCCTTGTCCCGTAAATTCGACTTCGCAACCCTCGTTCCTGAGCGTGGGGAACGCGACAGAGAGATGATCTCTCGCCGCCCCTTAGTCCCATCCAGTTTCCGCAATTCACAACCTGTTGCCCAAAAGAGGTGGGGAGCGGTAATGGATACCAGCCCGGGGAAGACTGCACGTCCTGGGCGCGCCGGAAGAAGGCGGCGCAGCACAAAACCTCCCCGGCGGTCACCTCCCCACCCCGTCCTGCAATGACAATTCTGTGGGGGGGGGATGCCCCCAGGCCCCTGAATCGGGCCAGAGGTCCGGCAGGTCACTTTGAGGTGTATGGCGGACTAGGGGTCTGTCCTCGAACGCGTCAGCTCGACCCTGATCCCCGATTAATATCAGTGCGGGTCTCAGTCTTGTCCTCGCGTCCCCAGCCCTTTCCAGGTCTCCGGATTTAGTCACCACTCTTCACGAGACTGCAAGCCCGAGGACCCGAGAGAAGCGGAGTGGGCTCCGGTTTACACTTTCTATGTAAAGCTCGGGATAATGTACACAGGCGTCTTTCATTGACAGTCAGCAAACAACCGGAAACGAACGAACCGAGGGGTAGGGGCTCTGGGTGCCTGCGCATGCTCTCAGCGGGGGTGGGGTGGGGTGGGGTGGCTGCGGGTGGTGGGAGGTTGGGGGGGTCAGAGAAGAGGAAGACAGAAGAGACAGAAATCATTACAAGATAACGGGATTGTGCTCGCAGGCAGGGATGGGGTGGAGCGGGGCGGGTGTGGCCCTTCCCGCGGAGAGCGAGGGCGCGGGTGGGAAGTGGCACGAACCAGAGAAACAGACCCCCAATGTGGCACCGGACGCGCCCAAAACCCCCACACCGAACCCCACCCTACACACGAGAAGACAACGGCCCCCTCTCCCCACTAGATAACCCGAGGAGAGGAGACACAGTCTCCCCTCCCCATGGGCAGACACACCCGCCCGAAACCCCACGGGCGAGACACAGTCCCCCCTCCCAGAGAAGTCCCCAGTGGAGACGCCCCTTAAGAGACTTTCTCATGGCCAACACAAGCCCTCCCAACACCCGGAGACAGCCCCGACCCAGGGAAGAAATGGCTCCAGAGGCCCTACCCTCGGGATAGAGAGGTATCCCAGGGCTCCAAGGAGAAAAGACAACTCAGAGATGCCCAGCCTCATCCTAAAGTGCTGCAGGGCAGAGAAACCCCCATAGAAGAGATGGGGGCAGGGCCAGAAACATCCCTTCCCAGACATGCTTCAGAGATAGCCCCCTTCCCTGGGAAGAGAGATGGCCCCAGACTGACTTGCCTTAAGTACCCCCAGGAACCCTGGGAGGAAAACAGGCTCCCCACAGAGCCTGGGTAATGTGGGGAGACATGCTCCTGTGGTCCTCAGCGGGAACACAGTCCCCCGGAGGCTCCCAAGGGGAGAGAGAGGGCCTAGAGAGCCCCCAGAGGTGAGGGATGCCCAGAGAACTTCTCCCCACCCTGGGATGTGAGACATGCTTCAGGGACCCTAGGAGAGAAATATGTCCCCATATACCCTACCCCTACCGAGAGACATGCCCTGAAGTAGGGGGATGGGGACCGACTAGGTCCCCTCTAGGAAGACACAGACTGGGTCAGGCTAGGTTTGAGGGGGGCTCTCCTCTGGCCAAATGTCGCCTATTGGTACATAAAACTGTACGCGACACAGGCATTGGGGAGGGGCTTCAGAGACCTAGGACCCACAGGGATAGTCCCCAGTGCTGTCGCCATCCCCTGCCCACCTTTGGTTTCATCTCTCCAGTGCCCAGTTGGTGACAGACCCAGTGCCCTGGCCTCAACCAGGGGGCTGGGGACTCTGTCTTTGCCTGTGGGAAGGGCTTCTCGGCCCTCCCAGCCATCTGGGCCACCCTCTTTCTTCTGGCTTCTCCATTGTGCAAAATGCTCCTCTGCTCTTCTGCTCAGTGCTCAGGGGTCTCTAAGACCAGGGCAAGGTACCCAGGACACTAGGGGCTTCCAGTGGGAGTCCACTGACCCCAGGAAGGCCACCTGTCTGGACCACCTTCTCCACCAAGCAAATGGGCCTCATGCAATCTTCTTGCCCGAATCCTGACCTCCAGGACCCAGGACAATCCTTGAGGCCGCTGTTCCACCAGCTGGGCACCCAATACTACCAACTCCAAGACTATTGCACCTGCCCCATTTGTGCAGGGGAAAGGGGCTGTCTCTTTAACAAGCCCCCAGCCCATTTCCTGGGCTTCCCCAAGGGAAAGGAGCCTTTGGCCAACCCCTAGACCTGGTTGCTGCCACCCCATCCCATTCTACCCCTTCCCCTCCATAGAAGGGCTGCGTATGCCAGGGCTACCAGCCTAACAATGCTCTTCTTCCTAGCACTGTCACCCCAAACCAAGTTAGGGGTAAGGGGCAGATAAATAGGGTGATTCTTCAGCCCCCTGGCTTTTCCTGGGTGGGGGTGGGGTCTCTGGGGTACAGGAGTCAAGACCCCAGCAGCACAGCTCCCAAAGGCACCAGACGACCCCACAGCCTGTACCCACCCCTCCCAATCTTGGACCACCTCCCCAAGCTTAGACTAAGTCAAGCAAGGGCCATACCCTGAGTCTCCAGCCTCCCAGCCTGGGCCCCTAGGGAGCTGGAGAGGTATGGGCCAAGGCAGTGGGGGTTTCTGGAAGGAAGAGGGGCTGAGGCTTTGAGATGGCCACAGCGGGAGATGGGGGCTCTGCAGGACGCCCCTCACACCCTGGCCCCCTGAGGTGAAGAAGAGAACTCCACCTCATCATGGCTGACTGGGCTTCTCTGCCCCCCAACCTCCCTACCCCCTCCCCTATGGGACCCCTGACCCTGGCAAAGGGAAGCCCAACTGGAAGAAGGGGGCCTGGAGCCCAGGGTGCCCTGAGGCAGCCCTCCCACCCCCTGAGATCAAGGCAATGGTGGTTTTACAGGCTGACGGGTCAGTCATGGCAGGGGCTGGGGTTGGGAGGGCAGGGAGGGGCAGAATGCAGTCCCCTATATCAGGAGCAGCACCCAGCCACCCCCTGAGCAAACCTTCCTGCTCCCAACTCACCCAACCAGGCCAGAGGCACAGTCATCCCACCCCTGTCCAGCTGCCCCCCACAGCCTCAGGGCCCCTCTGTGATGCTCATCTGGATGTGGGAGGCCAGCCTGAGCGGGGATGCCCCCCCAGGGCACAGCGCAACAGTTCCAAAAAAATAGAGATTTGTATTTTTAAAAAAAATTAAATAAAAGCCCAGCTCTGCTGATAGGCAAATGTTCCCCCCGTCCCCACCCCCACCCACCCGTTGTTTCCCTGGCCTGCACCCCCATCCCACCATGGCCCCAGGGGTATTTACAACATGGAACAATAGAGGCCTGGGTTGGGGGGCACTGCGGCAGGGAGGAGGGGGCACAGGGCAGGTTCCCCCCCCAGAGGGGTCCCCCAAGACAACACAACATCAACAAGAAAAGTTGCAAATCAGGCAGAAATGGGGACGTCATTCCAAGGTCCTTATATACAGACACTGCATGACCAGCAGGGAAGGGGGGCCCAGATGGGACTAGGCGTGGGCATGTGGCAGGCAGGTGGGCCAGCCCAGGAGTAGCACGGGAAGACGAGGCCTCCGCTCCACTCCCACCCCCGTCCCTACCCCACCTTTGGTAACAAAAGCCCTTCAGGGAGCCCCTGGCGGTCAAGAGTTTCCTCTGGGAGCTCCCAGGGAAAGGGGCTCCCCAGTTCAGCCCTGCTTCAGGGCTAAAATTGGGCGTGCTATCCCCGCCCTGGTCGGCCATGAAGGTAACAATGAGTTAGAAGTGTGCTGCCCACCCTTGACTCCACCATCTGCCCAAATCGAGGGGGTGCTCCCTGGAAGTCAAGGAAAGGAGCCCAGTCATTGTAGAGGAGCCCTCTTGGGCATCAGCTGGGGAAGCCCCATAAAGGGGAAGGGGCCCCTGGGGGCTGGGAGATGGAAAGGAGGGGAGAGGACCTGGACCCTGCATGGGAGAAGGGCCAGCGTGGTCATGAGGCCAGTGATACGCCCACTTGGGGCCCTGGCCAGGAAGTCCACGCTGAAGGGGTCAAGAGTGAGGCCCTGGAATGGGCCCATTTGGGAGCTGGCCGGCGGCTGGAGGAGGGGGGCCGGCCGGCCAGAAGGGGGCTCACAGGTAGATCTCGCGCTTGGCCGTCTGGGCAGATGCCGGTGTGGCTGCGGGTGGGAAGTCCGAAGTCTGGGTCAGGGGGATTTCCTCCAAGGTGGCCGAGTCCTTGCAGGAATCATGGCTACTGTGGGAGAAGGCACTGTAGGAGGGCAGGAGGCGCACGGGGGCCGTTTTGGTGTTCCGGTCTTCCGGGGGGCTGGGGCTGCCGGCACCCGCAGGCTCCTGCCCTCCTCGGTCCTGGTAAGGCACGAAGGTGGAGAGTTTGAGGGCGCTGCTCTTGGTCCGGCGGCTGGGAGATGACTGGCCAGGCATCCAGCATGTGTCAGAGTGGCCAAACTCACTGCACTCCCGGGTACATGTGCCTGTCATGGCGACATCAGGCAAAGGGCGAAGGTCTGTAGGAGCAAGTGGGGAAGAACAATTGTCAGACATACAGCCTCTGCAAAGCTCTGCTTCATGGCCTCCCACTGGCATCTACACCCTGCCTCAAGACAGGAGTATGCGCCCCTTCCTGACCACTGAACTCACAGGCACACACACCCTCGAATGGACACATGCCCTCCCACCATCGACCTACTGGCCTACTGTACACACGCACATGCACACGCACACACACCAATCTATCTTTTTTCTTTTTCTTTGTTTTGAGATGGAGTCTTGCTCTCATCACCCAGGCTGGAGTGCAATGGCGCGATCTCAGCTTACTGCAACCTCCACCTCCTGGGTTCAAGCAATTCTTCTGCCTTGGCCTCCCCAGTAGCTGGGATTACAGGCGCCCACCACCATATCTGGTTAATTTTTGGATTTTTAGTAGAGATGGGATTTCACCAGGTTGACCAGGCTGGTCTTGAACTCCTGACCTCAGGTGATCCACCTGCCTTGACCTCCCAAAGTGTTGGGATTACAAGCATGAGCCACCGCACCCGGCCTTATCCTTTCTTTCCTTCAAGACAGGGTCTCACTACTGTCACCCAGGCTGGAGTGCAGTGGTGTGATTTTGGCTCACTGCCGCCTCAATTTCCCAGGCTCAGGCGATCCTCCCACCTCACACTCCCGAGGAGCTGGGACTATAGGCATGCACTACCATGCCTGGATAATTTTTTGTATTTTTTGTAGAGATGGGGTTTAGTCATGTTGCCCAGGCTGGTCTTGAATTCCTGAATTCAAGCAGTCCGCCTGCCTCAGCCTCCCAGAGTGCTGGAATTACAGGCATGAGCCACAAAGCCCTAAACAGACAGATTCCTTCCAGCGTCACCTATCCCACAGTGCTCTTCTTACACACCCACCAAATCTGCCCTCAGACAGGTGCACAAACACACTGCCTCATCGATCTCCAGACAGGCTTAAACGTGCAAATCTATCCTCAGGTGGGGTTGAGGAAACCCCCATCCTCATTGAATTGACGGACACAATCAATCTCTCTCTCTCTTTCCCTCTCTCACACACACAGATAGGCATGGATGCACAAATCTACTATACTGGGCACCTCTATCCTCAGATGAAATTGGGCACATCACTTCCTTCAGAACCCCCTCAAGCCTCACATGCTCCTGGTGGTCCTGAACCCACCCTCCTCCAGCGAGGCCTTGCTTTAAACCCAGGGGGAAGGGACAAGCTTCTATGTGGGATATTCACATAGAAGCACACACTCGGCCGGGCGCGGTGGCTCAAGCCTGTAATCCCAGCACTTTGGGAGGCCGAGACGGGCGGATCATGAGGTCAGGAGATCGAGACCATCCTGGCTAACACGGTGAAACCCCATCTCTACTAAAAACACAAAAAAATAGCTGGGCGCAGTGGCGGGCGCCTGTAGTCCCAGCTACTCGGGAGGCTGAGGCAGGAGAATGGAGTAAACCCGGGAGGCAGAGCTTGCAGTGAGCTGAGATCCGGCCACTGCACTCTAGCCCGGGCGACAGAGCGAGACTCCGTCTCAAAAAAAAAAAAAAAAAAAAAAAAAAAGAAGCACACACTCACATCCACAAGCACACTCATGCAGCCCCTCCCCACCTCACTTTGGCCCCTAAACCAGCCACCACCCCTGGCCTTGCCCCGGCTCCCTGCCCAGAACACCCATGGGAACAGGAGTTGGCTGCCTGACATTAGCAGTAGCCGGTGTAGTTGCTGGGCAGCGGGGATCTCCATGGGAACGGCTGGGCCATGAGCACTTCCTGTCACAGCTGTCCCTGTCCTGCCCTTGCTCAGGGACAGCACCAGGCAGTGACCCCCCCCACCCCCCAGGGACATGGCTGAGCAACACTGCCTGGGACAGGGGCTCCCCTGGCACCACCCACTCTGGCTTGGCCTCCTGCCAGTGCCAGGTGAGGAGGGGACAGCTCTGTTGTTAACCCTCAAAGTGCCAAGGCTCTACAGCTCAGAGCAGAGTTGAGGGACACAACATGGCTCAGAGCAGAGCATGGGCACTGGGTGGGCGAGGCTGGGTGCTGGGCAGAGTCCCACAGACCCCAGACCCCAGAGCAGCTCCCACATACCTGGCACTCTGCCTCAGGGCCTGCTCCGGCCAGCCGGCTCTGCGCGGGCACAAAAAGGACGAGACGGGCATGAGATCGCGCATGGAGGGGCGGAGTGGGGGTGGAGGACACTCTGAGACCTAGGGCCTAGGAGGTTAGACAAGGGCCCTGTACCTGAGGCAGGGGAGGGAAACCTCCCATCTTTTGTGGGGAGGGGAGGCTTTGAGTTGAGGGAGTGGGTGAGACCTGAGGACAGCTCCAAGTTAGAGAGTCTTTCCATCTCAGGGGTTAGCTCGTTCACTCGCCCCCTCCACAGGCTGCCATGGACACCTTCACACATGCACACGCACTGCACACACACTTTCTGACGGCACACCTCACCATCCATTCCCATGCTGATCTCTGCTCCAGCTCACATCTACATTTTGCCATCAGTCTCCAAATCCCTCCCAGACAGGCCTTTCTCCTCACCAGACCTCCTGCTGCTCTTCCTCAAAGAGGTGCCAAACCTTCTCCCACTCCTCTCCCCAGCAGATTGTCACTCTGTTCTCTGATCCCCCCCCACCCCACCGTAGCATCCAGGGCCCAATCTCTATTCTCAAGGCCTTCCCACCGTTAAGAGGACCACCACCCACCTTCTCAAGGTTTCCTCACCGTTATGTGAGCTTTCTGGTCAACACACTCAGGGTCCCTGTTACCAAGTGGCCATGTAAACATGGTGCTGAATCCAACAGCTTTGGAGTCAGAGAAACCTGGGTTTGAATCCCTCCCAGCTCTGTCACTTTCTAGATGTATGACTTTGGGCAAGTGACTTAACCTCTCTAAGCCTCAGTTTCCTCCATTGTAAAGTGGGTGCCATAAAGTTCTCAGATCACAGAGTGGTTCTGGGGATTAAATGCGTGTATACCTGAAAGCCCTCAGCACGGTGATGATGACTGAGCACACAAGAACTCAATACACAGAGGATTTGTTTAAGGCCTTGTCACCATTCCCAGGCTTCCACTCATTCCTGGGGTGCCCTGACCATGGTGCTGTGCCTCACCATTCTCGGGGTGCTCCATCTCTCCTATGCTGCCGTCAGGGGTGGTGCGCTCATAGTGATCCTCAGGCAGGGCCAGGGGACCGAGTCGAGGCCCTGAGGATGACTTGCTGGATGGTGTCTCAGACTCCTCCAGGCCACTGTCATAGTAACTGTGCTGGGATGGGTCCTGCAGCTCCTGGGCCTGGCTGGTGGCCGAGAAGGTGACGCGGCGGTGAGGTAACTGCAGGGAGAGAGATTGTCACTACCGCCCAGCCAGCTTGCCCACAGGGCCCACCACCATACCAGGCCCTAGTACAAGCCAAGCACCATCCTACTCAGACCTCAACAGCAACCAACAGAGACAGAGACCCAGGCCCTAGCATAGCATATTCCTCCCGAAAGCACAGGCCTCCGTGAAAGTCTGCTCCTGAGTTCTAGGACCGCTCCCAGTACAACCAAGTCCACGTATTGGAAGTCCCAATACAGCGCAGGCCCCAGTGTTATTATAGCCCCTATGCCACCCCAATAACCCTCATCCAGTGCAACCACTTGTTATAGCACAACCCTTCTAGTTCTAACCCAGCTTCCCAATATTGGCAAAGCCTTCCTTTAATCCCAGAATGGCCTATAATACAGTGTAGAGCCCAATACCAGAGTAGCATAATACCACCCAACTCCCCTAATTCCAGGTCAGCCTCTAAACACCAGCATAGCCTGCAATTTCTAGAATAGCTTCCTAAAAGCAGCAGACTCCTAACTCCCAAACAGCTCACCAATACCAGAACAGTTAGTTCCTTCATTTCCAAACAGCACCCTCCAAACTCCAGCTCCTCACCTGTCTCACTGCTCTTGCCACTGCCTCCTTCCAAATGAGGGGACAACCTTTCATTTCTTATCCTCTGTTCCTCATCCCTGGTTTGTGATGTTGCAGCAGTCTGAAGACTCCCTGCTGTGGCCCCTCCCACTCAGCCCCCCATCCCCACTTCACTCCCCTCCAGAGAGGCCTGGGAGTGGAAAAAAGAGGGAGGAGCCTGATAACAAACCAGGGCACCTGGGGGAAGGAGACAAAGCAGAACAATGGAAACTACCCAATCCTCCCAATCAGGAAATAGAATATTCACTGGAGAGGGTAGGGCTCTGCCAGGAGCCTGGACATGGGGGGAGGGCATGGCACCCATTAGGGATTAGGAAAGCTGGTCTCAAAGGGTGACTCCTTCCAAGAAGTAGGAAGTAGCTTCTGGGAGGGCTGCTGGCATGAGGAGCCAGACTTGGAGGCTTGGACTGGGGTCTGGGGACTGGGGACTGGGGGTCAGGAGAGTGGAACCGTTACAGGCTGCTCCCAGCCAGCAGCCCTGTATGCCTGCCACAGGTTAACGATTAGCCCTGGAACCTGGCAACCTCAACTTGGCAGTTGGCATAAGCAGCCAGCCACCCAAATACCCACTTGGGACTGCCACAGATTTTCCTGCCAACCAGAAATTAGGAGTTGTGGAGGGCGCAGACCCAGGGCCCCTGGAGGCCAGGGGTGAAAACCGCCAAGCCCAGGGCCCTGCTGATGAGTCTCCACGCTCCTTCCCATCCTCCAAGACTTTGGCAGTGCTTTGTCTTACTCTATAACTCTGGATAGGAGGTTATGAAGATGGCCAGGGGAGGTGGCCCTGGCTTTGTAGACTTACCCTCCTCACAGCCCCATTCAAGGCAGCTAGGGTGGAAGAGGCTGTCAAGACAGGAGTTTTGGAGCTGTGGGGAAGGTAGCCCAGAACTGCCTCCCCACTATCCCCATTCCTGAAGATGGCTCCCAACTCATCTTCAGGAATAAGCGACCGTTCTTGGAATCCTTGTATTGATCTAAAACACTGAAGGGTCTGGGTGATGACTGATAAGGTCCCCAAAACTGATATGGACATTTGGGGCCAGGAGGCCATAAAGGAGTGTAGTCCACCTGTTGTAGAGGTGAACAGGGTCCAGGAGAGGTCTGGGAGGAACGGGGTAGTATGGTTGTTGGTGCTTCTCTTTCCAGTTTTCTTTCAAGATACTGGCCAGCAGTCCCACCTCCCTGCAGAACCCATATCTGATAATTGAAGGCTTCAGTCCTGCCTACTAAGCAAGTTGCTTGGTCTCTTTTCCCATGATTCTTTTCTGTAAAATGGAGGGTTGAGTTATACCCAACACTTAATGTTCCCTCTAATTTCATGACTATCAAATTATAAAAGCCCAGATCAAAAAATCTCTCTCAAACTCTTTGAGTCCTGAAGCTCTAGACACTTACTGATTATTTCCAATTGGCTCTGGCCACTGGCCCTTAAGATTCAACATGTCTGAAACCAAATTCTTCTTCAATTAGCTTCTTTATGGTCAGTGATCTCATCACTATCCTATCACCCAGACTCAGAAGGCTGACGTCTACCTGGGAATTCTGGTAGCTCTCCCCTCATTCCCCATCTCTACCCCATATCCAATTATCCCTTGAATCCTGTGGGTCCTTTATCCCTAACCTCGGCCAAATCCATCCATCCATCACCCCCATTGCCACCATCATAGTCCAAATCTTAGAGGTTCAGTCCTGTACCTTCATCTCTATGCCCTTTAAGCCCACCATATATTCCAGTGAACTTTCTAAAACTCGGTTCATCTAAAACACTCATGAGCTTTCAGGGACTATTTCCTTCTGAAGAACTTTTGGTAAGGCATCTATGTCCTCTACAACCTACAGTTCTTCTAGTCTCTTCTTTCAGCTTTCTCTTATGCCTTCCATTCTTGCCAGAATATTCCTTTTTCTGCCCTTTCCCTCCCTCCAACTTGGTTCACTCCTGCCACAGGAGTTTGCTCACACGGTGACCCTGTGAGGAGACCCTGTGATTAGGACCCTGCCCTAATCCTGCTCATCACTGACAAGCTGACTTTCTCCTTCCAGAAGCCCATCTCCATGTCTTGTGTAAGTTTTCCCACACTATGCTCGTCAAAGGAAGGGAGGGGCAATATGGTAAAATAAATTCAGAAAACTCAAGAGGTAAACAAAATTGGGGATGGGCACAGCAGCTCACACCTGTCATCCCAGCACTTTGGGAGGCTGAGGTGGGCAGATCGCTTGAGCCCAGGAGTTGAAACCAGCCTGGGCAACATGGCAAAACCCTGTCTCTGCAGAAAACACAAAACTTAGCCAGATGCGGTAGTGCACGCCTATAGTTCCAGCTACACAGGAGGATCGCTTGAGTCCAGGAGGCAGAGGTTGCAGTGAGCCAAGATTGCACCACTGCACTCCAGCCTGGGTGACAGAGCAAGACCCTGCCTCAAAAAAAAAAAAAGAAAAAAAAAGTCTAGCAGTTTCCCCTTTTTTGGAGGACTCTGCAGAGCCTTTAATAGGCTAATGTGATCGTGAATTTCTTACTACCAAAACTAACTTCCCCACAGAACCCCTTTTTTATAGCGTAATAGATAATAGGAGACCCGCCTGCTTTGTGTTTGAATCTAGCTGCATCACTAGTTTTCACTTCTGAAAATGAATATTAAAATGACCCATATCATAAAGAGTTATGAGCACTGATTAAACTAATTCGCACAAAGTGCTTAGCATGGTACCTCACACCTAGTAAGGACTCAAAAAAATGGAAGTGAGGGCTGGGCGCAGTGGCTCACACCTGTAATCCCTGCATTTTGGGAGGCCAGGGTGGGTGGATCGCCTAAGGTCAGGAGTTCAAGACCAGCCTGACCAACATGGAGAAACCCTGTCTCTATTAAAAATACAAAATTAGCTGGGTGTGGTGGCACATGGCCTGTAATCCCAGTTACTTGGGAGGCTGAGGCAGGAGAATTGCTTGAACCCAGGAGGCGGAGGTTGCAGTGAGCCGAGATTGTGCCATTGCACTCCAGCCTGGGCAACAAGAGTGAAACTCCATCTCAAAAAAAAAAAAAAAAAAAAAGGAAGTGAGTAGTAGTATAAGTAGTTTCATGGAATAAGTTAGGAAAAGCTTGAGTAGGGCACTTCTCATTCGACTCTTAAGGCTCTCAATTGCCTCATCATTCACTTGGTCTGTCTTGTACAAGTATGACCATTTTTTTCATCAGGGTCTAGTACCATGCTGAGTACTCAGTGGAAACTTGGCCTATGTGTGTTGATGCTGACAACAGGTGGTGTGGTTTGGTTGTATCTGAATGTTGGGAGAAGACATTCAATGTGGCTCCACGGATGGGTTAGGTTGGATTAGAGCTGAGTAAGAGACAATCCCTCAGACCATGGGAAAGAAAAAGAGATGAAGATGCTAAAGGAATAGGAGAAAGACGGAAGGAATGCCAGCAAGGACAGAAAAGGAAGAGAAAGAATGGGAGGTCAGGAGTTGTTGGAGGTCACGACACGGTTAGATCTCACTTCCCAAGGACCCACTCCTCCAAGGACCCCAGGAGTTTTTACTTTGGGGCCCCTCCCAGGACATTGGGGGAGTTTGTGGATGGAATCAGAGGAGAGAGCTGGCGCCTTGGTCCTCTTGGGAGTGTCTCAAGCCTCTTTAGTCACCATGAAGATAGGTTGCCTCTGGCCTCGGAGACTCCCCTAGGGCCTGAGGCCCCTCACCCATGATTTAGCCTTCCTCCAACTCAGGCACAACCAGAGACAGGGCAGACCCAGGAGAGCAAGAAGTGAGAGACGGAGAGAGAGAGAGTGAGAGCAAGCAACCCAGGGTGGCCAAAGCAAGGAGTGGAAAGAGGGGATGGAGGTAGCAACACAGGCAGAAGGCAGAACTAGGAAGCCTCTGCTCATGAGCAGGGAACCCCCTAAGAGCAGGGGTGCAGGGCAGGTCAATGAAAAGAATTTAGGAATTCCCTTGCCTCCCCCTGGGCCCAGCTCCCTGCAGCCCAGGCTGGTGATCATGGTGGGGAGACACAGGGGAGAGCCAGCTAATTGCTGGGTGTTGAGTGTTGTTGGGATGAAGAGGCTGGGGAAGGGACTTGAGGGAAGGACTTGCCCTGGGGGAAGGTGGCTGGTGTAATCAAGAGGTTCTCTGCCTTCACCCAAGGCAGGAAGGCTGAATGTTATTCCCTACCAGGTGCTCCAGTCTGAGGTCTGTCAGAGGCAACTGTTTGAGCAGGTTGGAAGAATCAAGCCTCAGATGGGGCAGGACTTGGGTACAGCTCCACCCACCCTTTCTGGGTCATTCTTAGGAAGAAAGCCCTACAGACATGGGGCAAGGGGATACACTGCCAGACACCTCCATTTGAAGGCTGATCGGAAGGCCACTTTCCCAGAGGTGGATAGGGACATGGGGGTGGATGGCAAGATGGTAGGCTAAGATAGTGTGGGGTACAGTGGGCAGGTCTAGGATGTGGCAAGTGGCAAAGAGAAGGGAAGGGGAAAATGAGGTAGGACCTGAGGACAAAGGGCTGCTTCCAGTCTCTCTCGCTTCTTCTCTCAGTTCCAGAAAATAAGAAGCCAAAACTCCAAAAATAGAGAACTTTATTGTCAGGGTCAAGGGCATGTGGAACCCAGCCCCAGAAGCCTAGTGGTGAGGAAGAGGTTAATGCACAATACACACAGAAGGCACAATGGGGAGGTCCCCTCCTCTGGCAGACTCCCCACTCAGTTATCCACGGGACCCCAGGTCTCCCTGTTTCCCTCCTACAGAAGCACCTAAGGCTGGTCTCACATAGAGACCTAGGTTTGGAGTAGACTTCTTCCCCATTTCCCTCCCCACTTCTGCTCACCTGCCCACCACCCCCAACCCACAAGGCCCAGCAGCTGGTTCAGGGCAAATCACAGGCCTCTCCCCAGTGGGGAGAGGGCAGGGAGGAGACCACAGAGCACACCCTCCCTTAATCTTCGCTCAGCCTAATCCCTGTGCCTGGGTGAAGCAGCAGTGTTATTACCAAGGCCCCACCTCCCACTGCTGGCTCAGGCTGGCCCCCATACGGGCAGGCACAGTAAACCTGCTCCATCACTCCCACACCTCAGTCCAAATGGCTCCGTGGTAGGGGTGGGGTAGGGGCTGGGGTGTGCTGAGCTGAAAGGGCTGGCCTACCTGCTTGCTGGGGTATTTGGGGGGGTTGGTGCGGTAGCTGTAGTCGGAGTACTGCTCAGAGCCCGTGGACGTGGTGTCCCCGGTGCCCACGAATGTGTTTGCAGGTGGCAAGTCCTGTACCACCTGGTGCTTCTTGGAGGCCGAGGGTGACTGGGGCTGCAGCTGGATGGAAGGCAGTGGGGAGTTAGAGCGGTAGTGGCGGCCCAGGTCAGGGCTGCCTGGTGGGTAGTTGAGGGGCAGGTGGATGCGGGGACTGTCCCCAGGGGCATCGCTCATCAGGTTGAACTTGAGGGACTTCTGCAGCCCGGCCTCATCCTCGTCCTCCACTGGCTTCACGGGCTTTGGGGACTTGCTCTTCTTGCCCTTGCTTTTATTTCCCTTGGAGGCCTTGCCACTGGGCTTGGGGGCATACAGGTCCTTGGTCTCCTTCTTACCAGCCTGGTAACCACTTTTGGCCTCCCGCTGCCGGCAGTAGCGCACAAGAACCGCCAGGGCGATGAGCAAGGCCACGGCCACCACACCGGCCACCACACCAAAGAGAATGTTGCCACGCTGCTTGGAGCGCTCGTATTCTGGATCCCCAGCAATGTCAATATCCAGCGGTGTATCCAGGCTGTGGCCCAGGAGGGTCTCCAGCAGCGTGCGGTTGGCCAGAGTCTCATTGACATAAAGGTGGACCAAGGCTGTGCCATAGCGTGGGGGCTTGCCGCGGTCACTGACCTTCACCACCAGGCGGTGTAGCCCATGGTGGCGCCGCTCAATCTCCTTCTCCAGGGTGATCGCACCTGAATGTGAACCAATCTGGAAGAGTCCATAAGGGTTGCCACCTGCGATGCTATAGATCAGCTCAGCATTGACACCAGAGTCAAAGTCCTCGGCTGCCACCTGGCTGACCGTCTCACCAAGACGTGTCTGGGGGGTCAGCAGCCGAGTGAGAGGTTGTTAGAAGGGGGCAGTGATATAGGGTGCGTTGTCATTTCTCATCCAGCACATGTGATGGGTGACCACCAACATAAGCGTAGCGAGGGGGAACGCCACCATCCACCGCCTTCAGCTGGAGGTGTAGGTGCCTTTGTTGCTTCTGCGATCGAAGCTCAGGCTGGAGAGGATAGTGCCTGTGCCATTCTGGATAACAAAGTCACCATTGTCCTGCTCCACTGACAGCTGCACCCGGGCATTCTCCCCCTTGTCTCCATCAATGACAGTCACCATGCCTACTGGACTCAGCGCTGGCATGTTCTCCATCACTGAGAAGTTATAGCCACTCAGCATAAATTTGGGGTCATTGTCATTGCAGTCCAGCACATTGACAAGGACAGTGGCTGTGCCCTGGAGGCTAGGGCTGCCCCGGTCAGCTGCCACCACCTTCAACTCATAGCTGTCCCGCTGTTCCCGATCCAGGGATGTCTTCACCTGGATCTCTCCAGTCTCGGGAGAGATGGTGAAGAGGCCCTTAGCAGCCGGCTCAGGCTCCAGAGAGTAAACTAGCTCAGCATTAGAGCCAGAGTCAGCATCACTGGCGGTGACCTCAGCAATCACTTCACCAGGTTTGTTGTTTTCCGGGAAGGCGACCTCAGTGACACTCTGAGTGAAGATAGGTGCGTTGTCATTGACGTCCACCACCTGCACCTTGAGGGAGTTGGTGCTGGAGAGTGGGGGGTTGCCGGAGTCCACAGCCACAATCTCAATGGTGTAGTCTTTGACCTTCTCGTAGTCCAGCGGGGTGGTAGTCTGCAAGAAATACTTCTTCTTGCTGTCACTGCCTGTCTCACTGGCCTGGCGCAGCTGGAAGGGCACATCACCTGCCACCACACAGGTGACAGCTGCATTCTCTCCCTCATCTCGGTCAGATACCTGCACCAGGGCCACAGCTGTCTCCTCTGCCACATCCTCTGAGATGTTAGCCATCCCATCTTGATGAGTCACTAGCCCTATGCCCCGGATCTCAATGGTGGGGGCGTTGTCATTCATGTCCTTCACGGTCACAACCACCTGGGCACGGGCACTCTTGGGGTTGGTGCCTCGGTCCTTAGCAAGCACTGAGAAGCGCAAGGTGCTTAAGTCCTCACGATCCACCGGGCCCTGAACAGTGATAAGTCCAGTGTTCCTGTCCAGTCGAAGAAGACGCCTCACAACTTCGGGTGCCTGGTGGAATGTATATTCAATCTCTGCATTGGCACCTTGGTCTGAGTCATTGGCCTTCACCTATGGGACAGGAGAGAAAAACAAGGAGAACAGAGATGGTTTCGATCAGGGATAGCAAATAAAGGGGCACATGTGCTGCCAATGTCCTTTCCAACAAGCATGGCAGACACAGCCAATCTAACATCGCTCCCTTTCCAGAAGCCATGTGTGTACTGCCTTTTCCCAATTCGGACACTCTGGCAGGCATTACTAACCTATTTTCCTGAAGAGCTCAGATGCAGCCTGCAAATCCTCAACAGTGCTACAGGAAACTATTGGAGATGGGACAGGGCAGAATTAAACTTCACTTGTCACTGCTGTGTGGGTCCACAAAAATACCAGGAGAGGATGAGGATCCAATGGAACTAGGGAAGCCATTTCACCAATGAACCCTGCCTGAACCCTCCTGAAAAGATGGAGAGGTGTGAGTAGTAGAGGTGGTGTGTGTGCCCGTGTGAATGTGCACTACATGCACGCCTGCACATATGTATGTGTATGATTGTGTCAGAATGTGTGATTATGTGTGATATTTTTGTATGAGAAGGTATGTGTCTGTATGTGTATGACTGTGTCAGAAGGTGTGATTATGTGTGATTTTTGGGTGAGAAGGTATATGTGTTTGCACACATGAGTAAAGACTCACATGCCCACCTGAAGGCCCCAGGTTGGGGTATTTCTTTTGAAAGAAGTCAGGTAGGGTTGTGGGTCAGAGAAGCCCTCCAGGCCGGGCCCCAGCCACTGCTCTGTCAAACCGGGGAAACCTGTTTCAGCAGCAACTTCTCCTCCTGGCTGGCACTGGCTGGCGAGGCACCAATGCGAGGAATCTGGCCTGAGCCTGCAGCCAGGAGGGAGGGGCTGATGCAGGCCACAGAGCCTGCTGGCAGTGGGCTGGGCTCCCAGCATCAAACAATGAACTGTCTGTCCCTTTGCAGTCAGCGGGCACGCCCTCCCACGCCAACTCCGACGCGCACTCGACCCAACTCTATACAAACATGGTTGGTAATGGGGCAAGAGGACTCAGGTGGGAATGGCCATGGGGTACTACTGGGCAGGGAGAAACATGAGGGCTGGAGTTAGGTCACAGCCAGACAGAATGTGATGGCTGTGGGGAGTGAGGGGAGAATAAGCATAACTTGGTAGAGTCTCTGGGGTAACAAAACAGAAGAGTCCTGCGTTCAAATCCCAGTTATACCACTTCCCAAGTAACTGTATGACCTTGGGCCAATTATTTAACTTCCCTAAGCCTCAGTCTAGGAACATGTGAAATGGGGATAATAATGTAACCTATTTCACAGAACTGTGGCGAGTATCAAATGGGATAATAGAGGTAAAAATGCCTGACACAGGGAAAGTGCTCCCTAAATAGCATTTACTTCTTTTTGTCTGTCCAATCTCCACCCTCCTACCCGCCTGCCTCTGAAAAATCAGTGCTAATGCAGTAGTGGGCACTGCACCGAGTGAGCCCTCCAGCCACTGCCAGTCCTCTCCTCCTTGGGAATGGGAACTCCAGCTATCCCTGTCTGGGCTTTTGCTACAGTGAAGACTCCTGGGCAACGGTTCCCCAGGTACCCTGGTCTCTGCTCACATCTCTGGGTGCCAAACCTTAACAGTTTCACCTCCCCTCACCCCAGTTTACCTGTCACTAACTTTATGATGAGGATCCCCAGTCTCCCTTGCCTCTAGATTGGTCTTCCAGCTTCTTATCTGTCTCTTGTCTCACCTCCCTTTGTCTCTGTCTGTGACTCTTGGCTTCTGTCTCCTTTCTATCCTTGCTCAGTTCTGATTCTGCCCCATTCCCACAGCCTGTTTTCTTCAATCTTCTTTTTTCAGCCCTGCTGACCTCCCTGCTTACTCTCTGCCCTACTCTCCCGCTTCACCTCACTGGGAAGTGGTAAAGCTGTTACACACCTAGGCTCTGAAGCCAGACTCTTGGCTGCGGCAAAGATGGACTCTGAACTCATTAGCTGTAGGATATCAGGCAAGTATTCTAATCTGTATGGGCTCAGTTTCTCATCTGCAAAATGGGGATAATGCTTACCTTGTACTGTAAGGATTAAATGATACAATACACATCACGTGTTTAGAATGGTGCCTGGCACCTAGGCTATTATTATTTGCCATCCCCGACTGTCTGTCTCCCTTTTCTTTTTCAGTCTCTTTTCCAGGTCCCAGTCTACCAGGCTCTTAAAAAAAAAAAAAAGGCTGAAACTCCCACCCATCTCCCCCTTCGACTTGAGGACCTAGGACTAAGGGTTTTCCAGGATGGGTAACGGTGTCCAGGGCAGGCTGCGCCTCCTCAGCTCCCTCACATCAAAGAGAGAGGCATCTTCAGCCCATGGGGAAGGAGAAAGGAGCTGGGGCTGGCAGGAGGCCAGAGCTGAGATGACAGCGGGAGATACACCCACCTGTCTGCAGGGACGCTTTCTTTGCTCCCTCCCAGGCCCCAGCTCCATCAAGCTGCCCAGCGCCTGGGGCAGTTCCCATGGAGGGGTGCTGAGAACTTCAGCAGAGGAAACTGACCCCCACTAACCCCACCGTGCCAAGCACCCCACACCTATGGGCACCCCATGCCTAAGGGAGGAGGCAGGTATATAGACACCCCAGTATGTGTTTTTAGAACACCTGGCTAAAATGATCTCATTTGACTTTGTCAGGAAGAGGCAAAATGAGGCTATTTCCTTCAGCTTCAGGAAAACCTCATTTGGTTAAAGGGAAACTGTCCCTGGTTGGGAAGATACTCTCATCTCAGGAGAGATTCCACCTGGATAAACGGTGATTCTTTTGTTCCAACTCCGCTCACCTGGCTGGCAGAGAAGGTCTACTTGACTAGGGCGGGAGTTTCACTTCTCAGAGGTTTCCCCAGTTTGAGTCTGCTTAGGGGTGGGGGGAAACTGTTCATATGCTACGTCACTGTCACTTAAGTAGCCTAATAGAGGAAAGTAATATCACTGCTGGGGTGGGGTGGGAAAGACTCCCCTGGCTGAGTTTGGGGAGAAGGGGTCTCACTACAGTATTCTGGCAGTTTTTCCCCTAAGTGAAGGGAACTCTCACCTGGTTGGGTGGGCTCCCATTTCTAATGGTGGATCACCCTGACAGTTATACGGAGGGGCCTCTCACCTGGATGACCGAGTGGCCTATGGGGCTATTCTCAGATAGTTCGGCCTCATAGGAGGGCCGCTCAAACTTGGGGGCGTTGTCATTGGTGTCGAGCACGGTGACACGCAGCAGGGCACTGCTAGCGCGTGGGGGGTTGCCGCCATCCTGCACCTTAATGGTGAGGTCGTAGGAGTCCCAGCGCTCACGGTCCAGGTTGCCCATCACAATGAGCTGTGGTTGCTTCTCCTCCTGGTCCTCTGCCACCTGCAGCCCAAATAGCTCCTGGGCCTCAGGCCCAGCCTGCAGCTCATAGGATGCCACACCGTTGGGACCAGCATCACGGTCTGAAGCCAGCGGGATGGGGAAGAGTGAGCCGATGTTGGTGTTCTCAGGGATGGCCAGAGTGATGACTGGTGAGGCGAAGTTGGGTGTGTTGTCATTGATGTCTTGTACTTCTATCTGGCCCTCCAGCAGCCGGGGGCTGCCATTCTGCACGAGGTCTGTGATAGACACCTCAAACTCCAGGATGCAGGGATCACCAGGGAGCTGGTTCTGGCATTCACGGAGCCCCTCACGGTCGATGGAGGTCTCGGTGGTGAAAATGTCACCTGTCTTGCCATCCACGCGAAGGTACGGGGCACCCACCTCTAGCTTGTACAGATGCCCCACATCTGGAAAACCATAGTCGGCTGCGAGGCTCCCAATGAGGGTGTTGGGTGGTTGTTCCTCCGGCACCTTGTACACTACCCGAGTGGCGTGGCCTGGGGATGGAGCCAGCAGGAGCAGCAGTGCTAGCAGCATGGAGGGCAGCAGTAGCCGTTGCCCCCCAGGGCCTGGGCTGTGCCTCAGCGGCCCCATCCTGGCAGGCCCCAGAATCAGGAGGGCTGCAAGGGGAAGAGGCAAAACAGAGGCCATGAGCTGGGAAGAGAAGCCTGGCCCTGAGCTGCCCAGAGCTGGCCCCATACTCACCCTCTCCCATTGACACACGATTATCCACAAGAGCAGTCAGTCCCAGCACAGAACCCCAATTCCAGAAACTCAGATCCCTGAATCTCATCCACAGCTGGGTGTAGCAGCAGTGTCTGCCCCAGCTGGAGGAGCCAGTAAGAGGCCTGGCATGCTTAGAGCAGCTCCCGCCCATGGAACACCCTCGCCCACCTGACGCTCCCTGGGCCCGAGCCCGGCTGCCCTCCCTCTTTCCTTCTTTCCCTCCCTGCTCTCTGCTCTGTGCTTCACCCAACACCTCCTTCTCACGAGCATCCTGCCTTAGTCACCGATGGTAATTACCCTGATACTGAGATAGGGAGAGAGAGCCAGTGGAAGGGTAAGGCCTCGAGCATCCCCAATCGGAGCACCCCTCCCCACATGCATGGTAGGAAAGAGACACAAGTACCTCCTTACACACCCCAGACCCTGGGACCATGACTTCTCACACTGGGCCCCATTAAGGTTGGCTGGAGGGAGAGGAGATGATGTCTCATTTCTCCTTATTATGAGATGCCAAGTCAGTGCATATGTATGAGATATGACATCTCAAATCCTCTTTTTCTGACAATCTCCCACAGTGTCCAGTGTTCGCCATCCCCATAAAAGGCCAGCTTAAATTGGGCAAGGCTTGTAAAATGGTTAGGGTTGAGGAGTAGGTGTTAGCCTTCCTGACTTTCCCCCAACACATATGCCCCAGAGTGTGCACACAGGCCCCAGAGTGCGCACACAGGCCACAGAGTGCGCACACAGGCCCCAGAGTGCGCACACAGGCCACAGAGCGTGCACACAAGCACATGAACAGTTGCTAGGGCTCCTCTCCTCCCCTTTCTGCTGCCATGGGCAGGTGCATACAAGGGAACACAAGTCAAGATTGGGGTCAGAACTGTGGTCAGGGCTGACTAGCTCTGGAATTGGCATTGGGAACTGCCCTGGCCTGTCCTTAGCAACAGGGAGCCCAGCAGGTCTAACTGGGACAGAGCTGCCAATGATTATGACACCACCAGCCTTTCCCTGACCACTCCCCCACCCCACACGCTCTGGTCTCTGGATGAACATCTGGCTCCTATTTGACATCTATCCCCATATATCCAGCCCCTACCACACACGCCTTTCCCAATCTCTGCCCTAGCCAAACACAAGCTGCACCCCCATCACCACAATAACCTCCTTCTTCTGCCCATCTCCCCTGGCTTTGAGGTTGTGCATTTGCAGATCCCAGTCAGACCCAGCTACTGTCTCTGTCTTGAATGCCCCCTCCTCTCCAACAAAACCATGGCCAGTCCCTCCTCTATTCAAATCCAAAATCTTTGGATCTGCAGTTTCTTTAGAGGCTTCTGGTTCAGTCTCCTTTCCTCACTTCCTTACTTTTACCTGGAATACCTTCTCCACACCTGGAATACCCACCCCACATCAATCCCACTGAGGGCAGGCTCTGGCCCTCCAGGAAGCCTTCACAGTCCTCTCCTGCCCACGGTGACTTCTCCTTCCTCCAACTCACAGCTGCTTATTGTCTGCTCCAATCCCAAGGCAATGAATCATGGGGCTGACTGGGACACCGCCCGCCTGTGTTGTTCAGCTTCAGTACCGTGCACCTATTCCTGAGTTATCTGCCTCTCCAGGCAGACACAAAGCACCATGAAGGGACAAGTACTCTGTACACTCACTCATCCCCTGCCCCCCAACAATGCACCTTTGCACATCTGGGTACACTGTACGGACTCAGTCATGCATTCAACAAATGTTTATCGGGCATTTACAATATGCCAGGCTCTGTCCTGGGCACTGGGATGCAGAAGTGAACAAGACTGGTCCAATCTGCCATGACAGTGGTTCTAACTCAATGACTATTTGTCCATTTTGTTCGGTTGCTTCTGTATACCATTTGGCGAATGTAAGGCAGCAGGGTGGGGAAAAGCGAGGGCTGTGGCATCAGACGGTCTAAGGCAAACCCAGCTGCTCACTTCCTGGCTGCATGATCTGAAGCAAAGATTTAGTGCCTCAGTTTCCTTATCTGTAAAATGGGGATGATGCTACCTATTTCCTAGGGTGTTTGAGATACTGTGGGCTAAATGTGGTACTCAACAAAGGACTCCTTCAAAGCATTTAGCACAACTATAGTTGTGTACCTGTTTGGAAAATGTGTTAATTGTCTGTCTTTGCTACAAGATGGTGAGCAGAAAGCAGGAGAGTTTCTATTTTGTTTGCTCCTACCTCCTCAGGGCTTAGCCCTGGACCTGGCATACAGTGGGCACTCAGCAGCTCTCGAATGACTGTTGTTATTTTGGCTTTCTGGGCTTAGCCTTTCCTGGTGTGTGACCACTGCTCTTTTACTTGCTCACTTACCCGATTCCCCTACTCCACTAAGAACTTCCTGGGGTAAAATGTAAGTCTTCTCTGTTTAGGGCACATAGCAGACTCTCAGCAAATGTTCACTGAATGCACAGAGTCCTTAGATAAATCAAACACTTCCCCTCCTCTGTGTGGCCTTCCCCAAGCACAGGCCCCTCCCTAAAGTGTGTGCAGCCGTATTATCAGATTGGTGTGAATGTTTGTTCCCATTGCAATCTTAATCTCCTTAAAGGAAGCAGGAATTTATCTGATACTCCCTTTGGATCCACCCTGCCTGCAGTCACCTCCCCTCCACCTGCATGGACCTGACACAAGGCTCATCTGACTACTTCAACCCCAATCCAAACACATCCCCAAAGGCCCATCACCAGAGAACCTCGTTTTCTTATGGGACTGAGTCCTGCTGCCACCCTCCTCTGCATATACAAGGTGGTATCACTGTGCACCCCAATTCTCTACATAAGTCTTGGCAGGTGAGGTGTTATGTGGGAAGCCCACAGGAATTACCCTAAACCTGACCAAGAGAATAAATAAGGCAGTCACTGTTTGCCTCTGTTCTCTCCAGATCAAGGATATTTAAGATAGTTAATCTTTTGTGGTCACATCCTCCTTCAAGAATTTTCTAAAACCATGGTGCAGATTTTTCCAGGAAAAATGACTGTTCACAAACTTTAGCTGCTAATTAATTCAGGGGGTCATGATCCGGCAGTCAGAGCGAATGATGTGTGGCCACTCCAAGAGCTGCGAATGAAGCCCCCACCTCAGGCTTCCTCCATCTCACAGTCACAACCTGAAGCCTATAACCTTTCAAACCTCCTAGGCAGAACAGGCACACATGCTTGTGAGACTACCTCTGCCCCCCATATGCTCTTTCTCCCTTAGGAGTTGCCTTACCTCCAGCCAGCAAAAGAACCAGTTAAGGACTGTGGTATCTAACCTCTGAATTGGAAAGAGAAGGAGAACCACAGGATAATATCCAACTCAAGGAAGGTACAGGATGGCGGGGCTGGGGAAGGGTCCCAGAAAGGAGGAGGAATGTGGGGAAAACAGGGTTGGGGGAGAGCTGCTCACAGTGGGGAAAGGAGCTGAAGAGGCTCAGGCCCTTCAAGCATCTGGAGAGTTCCTTCAAAATAAGGATTATCTGGCCCCACCCTTAGGAATCTTTATTCGGGAGGTGGGACCTAGAGAAACCCCCAAGCAATTGTGATGCAATGGTCGGATCATCTGGGTACAACTTTAAGGTAATTCCAGGGAGTTAAGAAAGGGCCTGAGGTCCTGCAAACTTTCCGTTGCCAGGCTGGAATGCAGTGGTGCGATCTGGCCTCATTGCAACCTCTGTCTCCCGGGTTCAATCAATTCCCCTGCCTCAGCCTCCCAAGTAGCTGGTACTACAGGCGCGTGCCACCACGCCTGGCTAATTTTTTTTTTTTTTTTTTTTTTTTAGTAGAGACGGTGTTTCGTCATGTTGGCCAGGATGGTCTCGATCTCTTGACCTTATGATCTGCACCCCCCTCGGCCTCCCAAAGTGCTAGGATTATAGGCGTGAGCCACCGTGGCAGGCCGGGTACTGCAAACTCTTTTATTTGGCGGGGGGGGGGGGGGGGGGGG
>NW_016805589.1:1230196-1235091 GCF_001698545.2 Rhinopithecus bieti
TTTTTTTTGGGGGGGGGGGGGGGGGATGGAGTCTTGCATTGGACCGCAGTGGCTCAATCTCGGCTCACTGCAAGCTCCGCCTCCCGGGTTCATGCCATTCTCCTGCCTCAGCCTCCAAGTTTGAGTAGCTGGGACCACAGGCGCCCGCCATCACACCCGGCTAATTTTTTGTATTTTTAGTAGAGATGGGGTTTCACCATGTTAGCCAGGATGGTCTCAATCTCCTGACCTTGTGATCCGCCTGCCTGGGCCTCCCAAAGTGCTGGGATTACAGGCGTGAGCCACTGCCGCACTTGGCCCCTGCAAACTCTTATCATCACCTTTGCCATCATCATCACTCATTATCATCTCAGCAAACACTAAGATTCTACTCAGTACTAAGCATTTTACACACATGATCTCTTTCCTCCCAACCCTCTGAAATGGGTACTATTTATTATTACACTCCTTCCCATACTACAGATGATCAAATGGGGGCCAAGAAAGAATAAACTGTCTCAAGTCACAGAAGTAGTATGTGGAAGAGCCAGGACTTGAGAAATAAGAATGCCTCTTCACATCCCAGAGTCTGGGGGAAAGGAACAGAAATATCTGAGGCTAGAATCTGATGCTTGTTATGTCACACCCACCTCCCCACCATTCCTGGACTGCCAACCTTGCCCAGTAAGTAGGGAATAAGAAAGAGTGGGCCTAAGGGTCAAGGAATGGATGAGCCCAGGCTTCCTAGGCTGCTGCTGTTCACATAGGGGCCTGTAGAGATGCAGGGAGAGAGCCAGGATGGCCTGGAAGGGCAGGAACAGCAATAAGGAGGCCTTCCCTCACCCCTGCCCCCATCATCTCTGAACTTTGTCCCTAGCAGTTGGGCACTGGGAGTCATTAGTCGCACACGGCAGCCTCTGATACATGCAGCGTCTTGTCTGCCCTTCCCCAGGCCCTGACTGCCTTCCTGTGCAACGGTGCCCCACCTCCCCCCAGTGACATGGGCACCCAGGACCCTGAGAAGCCAGAGCCTCAGGGGGAACAGGCACAGGGACCCATGTCCCTCAGATAGAGGAGCAGAAGTGTCATCAGGGGTGTAGGAGTAAGGGATAAGGAGGGGATAGAGTCCCAGAAAAGCCGAAGGAAATACCATCTATGTCAACATCTGGGAAGGGATGAGAACAGAGGTGAGGGTTCGCCCGGAAACTTCATTTCCAGCCCACCCTGGGGACTAAGGTCCATTTTGCTGAGTGCTGTGGCCAGAGAGAAAAAAACACACAGAGGCAGCCACCACTGTCCCAGTAGCCAGGTCAGCTCTGACTCCCCACCCTCACTCCAGCACTGTTACACAACGGTCACTGCCGCGGGCACAAAACACCAAGGGACAAAGGGACTGTCTGGGGGAAGAGGGGAAGCAAATGGGGCTGTGTGGGGTGGAGCTGAACAGAAGCCTCCCACTGAAAGCAAGTGTGCAGACCTCAGCTCCTCTCCCCTCTCTCCCACAACCCTCTATTAGCCTCTGCAGGGCTTCTGGGCACCTGCATGCTTGAGTCAGATTGTTGGGGTTAGAACCCTCGCTCCACCACTTCCTAGCTGTGTGACGTTAACCAAGTGAATTTACTTTTCTGAACCTGTTTCCATACTGTGAAATGGAAATAATGAATCCTACCTCTTGAAATTATTTGGGAGAATTAAATGAGATCTCACGCCTATAAGGTCTGTTACATTAAGGTCTATTTACATCACATGTAAAGGACAAATCATTTTTTTCTAAGTCTTCCAATTGCCATTTTATTTCCAGCATCAGGCACACAGTGGGTGCCCCTTTGTTGGATAAATAAACAAGCCAATCCCTCGCTGCTTGGTAAGTCCTATGAAGGCAATGATGGTACGCATCTTACTACTGCATCCTCACCACCCACCATGGGCCCTGGCAGATAAAAGGTGCTCAATACATTGTTGAATAGAATCTCTGCACCAACTATCCTTGCTCACGTAAGGGGCAGCCCTCACCTTCTCCTTGTTTTTCCACACTCCTCCCTGAACCTTGATTCCCACTTAGCTCCTCCCCCACCCTCGTAGGCCCCCTCCTGGCCCTTCAACCCCCTTCTTCCCAGCAGTAAGGTTACTATCGCTTGCCCAGCTCCTCTGCAGAAGTAGCCACAGCAGCAGCCTCTCTGCTAAGAAGATGCCAGACCAGCAAGACACCCCCTTCCAGCTGAAGTCCCTTTTGGAATTGGGAATTGGAGGTGGGTAGGAGAAGGGGTAAAAACTAAATGCGGCCAGAACTGAATCCAGACTTGCCTCCCTATCACACTGCCTCTGGCCACCTCTGGGGGCCCGTCTCCCTCTCCCCTCGACTCCACCCCATGCCCTAGTCTAGTTGTAATTACAGGTTCCAATACCTCCCAGACCTTCACGTCAATAAAGTAACATCACTACCCCCACGCCCCCCCCTCCCCCCAAACAGAGCTAGACCTCCGGGTTGTCATAAAAACTTTCTGGGTGGCCCCCTTTCCTGGCAGCTCCCGAGGGTTGACCCAGAACAGGTGCTAGAAGGCTCGCGGCGTCCTCCTGCACGAAGTCCTGGACTCTGCCGACCCGAGCAGCCCCAGTCCGCACCGCCTTGGTGAGCGGGCGCTCCCAGCACACACCCAGCGCGCGGAGCGACTCCTCCCAGAGGACGCCGACTGTGTGTGTGTGTGTGTGTGTGTGTGTGTGTGTGTGTGTGTGTGTGTTGCGGGGATTGGGGGGTGGCAGAGGACGGCGGCAGTTTCTTGGGCTCTGGTGGCCCCACCCCCACCCTGGCAGCAACTGGCCTCCAGGAACCCAAGGCAAGACTAGGGCGCGGCGTGTTGAGAACGCGCCTCGGCTAGTTGGGGGAGCCCTTGAGCCCCCCGCACCCAGGCCACCGCGGGGAATCCCTCCTCCCCTGCATCTCCGGCCTCGGCCTGGGGTCCCCCGCAAGCCGGCGCCGGCGCGAGCAGCGCAGCGGGCGCCGGGAGGGGGCAGGGAGGGAGCCGGCGCTGGAATCACAAAGCCGCGAACCCGGCTAGGCGAGGACATTCTCATAAAACCGACCCTCTCGTGGCGAGCGGAGGGGGGATTTTACCCTACGCTCAATCCTCCAAGGCCTCAGTGCCGCCCTCAGTCTTTCCTGGCAGAAGAAATAGTAGCCGACCACTGTTGGGGAAACTGAGGCCATAAGTCTGACTTACAGAGGGTAGCTGGGGGGTAAGGGGTGCGAGACCACCTCGCCTACAAATTCTGCTCCTGTGCCTGCCGCGATCGTCTTTCTGGCTCCAGGGCCTGCCCGCGCACACACTGGCCTACAGCGGGGACTAGGCGGAGGGGGCACCCAGGTGTGAGACGAACCAAGGTGTGCGAGACCCACCAAGGTGTGTGGGACCCAGGTGTGCTGGAGACCCAGATGGCTCAGAAAACTCAGCTAAATGTCCGGAAGAGGGTCGCAATCACCGTTCCAGGCTAGCACCCTCTGCAAATGAACCTGGGGCCCCGGAGCCCCGGAGAGGCGGGATGGCTGGGCCAGCCAGGTCCAGTTTGTTCCCGGAACACCGGCCGGTTCGGCCCAGGAGTGGGGGTTGGGGAGGCGCCGACTGGGAACCAGGCTTCCCGCTGTGCTGATATTTACAATAACAATGTCGCGATTAAGGTGGCAAGTCGCTTGGGGCTCGCCGAGCGACCCCGGTGGCTTCTGCCTGAATCTGGACTCCGAGGGAGAGGAACGGAGTGTGTGTGTTTGTGTGTATGAGCTGCAGGGTGTAATGTAATGTGACACTGTTGGTTTAAGGTGTGTGACACCCAGTGTTAAGATGGGTGAAGCAGTGGATTCTGTGTGGCTGTGAGGCGCTGCTGTTGGTGCCACTTCCTGTGTTAGGCTGTGTGCCGTCAAGCTTGTGCTGAGATACTGGGTTGTGTGTTTGTGTGGGTGCAGTAGAGGGGTGCAAGGAGACCTGTGCTGTGTACCTATATTCTGGCCAAGAAGTGAGTGAGATGATATATGTTAGGGTGTGTTCCTTAAAGGAATGTGGGGAGTGGCTAGGTTTTGAGGGTTCGTGTAGTCAACTGTGGCTGTGACACTCGTACATGAGGGCACGAGACTGTGTTTGTGTGTCCAAGTCGCGGGGTGTCACACCCGGTTGTGTTGTTGCTCTGTAAAGCCACGGGTTGCGTGTCAGTGCTGCTGATCGTGCAGACACTGAAGCGGATTCTGAGCTGGTGACGGTGCCCCAGTGGGCGCTGGTGTGCGGGAGGTATGTCTGTGTGCACATATGTACGGATGTATGTATGTGTGTATATATGTCCACGGTCTGGCCCTCTGGGTGCCCGCGGGAAGCTGGAAGCGGCTGAGTGAGCCGAGCTAGTTGCCCAACAAGTGTGTATGTATGTGTTGTGGACAAGGGTCCCTGCCTGCTCCGTCCTCCGGGAGCCCCCCATCAAACTGGGGGCCGCGCGCTTCCCCAAACCCATCCTCCACGCAGCGCGCTCCTGGAGTCTCCTTATCCCCGTCTTTCTGAGAGCGCCCAGGTTCGGGACGCGGGGACTGGGGTTCTGCTCAGCACCCCCTCCCCTCCCTCGGTTTCTCGCCGCGGACCTGGGAGACCGGAATCCCTCGGCCGCATCCCCCACTCTGGGCTCCCAGCCGCCCCAACTCAGCCCCCTCGCGCGGAGCTCGGGCTAGGCCCCCGCGGCCTCGCTCCGCCGAGCGCCCCTCCCTCAGCTCCTGCCGGCCATGACCGCTTCGGGCCCCAAGCCGCTGCAGCCTCCACCGCCACCGGATCCTTACCCGCCTCCGGGCAGCGCCGGTCGCCCGCCCCGCTGTCCATGAGCCGCCGCCGGCCCCGGCCCGGGCTGCGGCTCCGCACGGCTGGGGCTGGCGCTGCGGTTCGGGCTCC
>NW_016805589.1:1238608-1246396 GCF_001698545.2 Rhinopithecus bieti
GGCGGAGCCAGCAGAGAGCGGAGCGCACAGCCCGGCCCGCCCCCTCCCTCCCTCCTCCCTCCCGGCCCGCCCGCCTCCCCGCCCCCCTTTCGGCCGGGAGGTGGAGCTCGGGACCGCTCCGGTCCGGCTGGGAGGGGACCCCGAGCACCGCTCCCTAAAGCCTGGACCCCTCCCTTTGCTATCTCTTCACTACCCGAGGCCCAGTACACAGGCCGTCCCCTCCTCTGCGCTTCACCTTACACTTATCCCACCCAAGCCTCCATCTAGGACCGCTCCTGAATTCCCCTCCTTACCCTACTCAAACACCTGTCCCCAGCTCTGTCTGCCCCCTGGGAAGCCGAGGAAAGGGAAGTGTCTCCCACAGCGCCTTCTTCCCTGGGCACTTGCTCCTCCATATCCACCCTCTTCCCGCCCAGATCCCCGATCACCCTGTGTGGCCCTCCCTTCCCACTGCGCTCGGGGAAAGTCCACCCCTCCCCCTCCGGCCGAAGCCGCAGAGCGGTCAGCCTAGGTGGCCGCAGCAAGCTGTGGGGGTGGGGCTATGGAGGGGACCGTGGGAGGAGGAGGCTGATGGGACCCGGGGGCTCTAGAGTGAGGATGGGGAAGATACACAAGCTGAGGACGAAGTGCTGCGCCTGAGCTCAGGCTATTCGAGGGTCCCCTGATCACCTGCCCTCTGGGCGGCGTAGTGCTGCGGCCACACGTATTTGCCAGTGACTTACATTATACAGTCACCGCGTCCCTGCCCCCGAGGCCGCGCAGTGTCACGGCCTGTGTCACACGCCCTCGCAGTGCCACACGCTCCCTATCACACTCACACTCACCAAATCACACACGGTGTCACACGCAGTGTCTCACACACTCCAATACTAGGTTTCTCCCATTCAGCTCTGGCTCTCTGGCGCCATCTAGAGGTCTTCGAGCAGCTTGGGAACTCCCTCTCCTGCGCTCGTGGTTTGGTAACCCAGGCTGTCAAGTGTCCCAGTTCAACAGGACCTCCTGCCTTCTTCGCCTGCATGCCCAGGCAGAGTGTCCGAGATCAAAAGAATGAGGAAAGCTATCCCTAGCCAGGCCTAGTGCTGGGTGAGGAAAGGCTCTCGTTATGGGATGATCAGTTGCTGGGCCCCTTTTTGCCATAGCCTCTGACTCCCCATCTCTGTCCTTCCCCATTTCCCTGTTCCTATCACTCTTCTGTGCCTTTCCTCTTTCTTCTACTTCCTTCTCTTCTCAGCTCTGGCCTCTCTCGGTGGGATGCTCTTCAGGGTAAGAGTGGAATCTCTGGCTAGCTAAGGGGGCAAGCAAAGTCTGTGCAAGATCTCTGCCAGAGCAGCCCCCCTTAACTAGACTCCTTTTCTGGCCTGGGCCCTGCTCTATCCCTCAGCCCCAGGAGCCCAGGGGCGGGGCTCTAGATGGGAGATGGGATAATCTGCTGAAAGAGGGGGGAGGGTCTGTCCTGTAAGTAGCTTCTTTCTGTCTCACGAAAGCTCATACTCTCCACATCATTGAGCACAGCTCCGAGGAGGGAATCAGTGGCCCAGAGAGAAGAAATCTTCCACAGAAGAGCTGCCCCAGTCTCCCTGCCCCCAGCGTGTGCCCGCTGCCCAATGCAGCAAACCCTCCCCGGTCTGCTTGCTGGGAGCCATTCAAAGGCTCCTCTGTTCTCCTCCCTTGCTCAGGGCTGAGCAGGCTCAGCAGCCGCAGAGCTGGGCAGGAAATGCTAATCTCCCAGATGTTCTCCTCCATCCTCCCTGCTCCACCACCATCAAACTCAAATTCTGCACCAAGTGGTAGGAGCAGAACTGGGCCAGAGCAGCAGCACCAGGGTGTGCCTACTCTTCTCCCTGCTCCCCAGCCCCTCCTACCCCAGCTGCCAGGCCGGGCTCTGTGCCCCTGAGTCAGGGGCAATGTAGATATGAGAATTGGGGCCTTTTTTCCCCAGGAAGGAGGGCAGGTGAGCAAGCAGGGACTGGGAGGATGGTTGGGGAGCAAGGGAGGTGGCATTCGAAGAGGAGAGAAGTCAGACTTTTGGCCCTGTACCAAAGTGGGAGGAGGACCTGCTTGGCAAGTGAAGCATTGGGGGAAGCTCCTGAAACTGATGGTGCCTGAGTTCCAGCTGAGACTGTGGTCAGGGATTGGAACCAGGTGATACCGGGTATGGGAATGGTTGGGGTGCTTGCTGTGCTATCTGTGTACCTGGGATGGGCTGTGGCTCAGTGAACTAGGATGCTGTAGGGCCTGGAACTGTAACACCAAGACTGCTGCCTCTGATTGTAGGTTGGACACTGCCAATGGCTCTGATGCTGGTGTGCCTAGGCTATAGCCAATAAGATTACCTGAGAAGCTATCACCAAGCTGTGTGTATATGGGCGTGTGTGTGCATGTTGAGGGAGGGCTGTAACTGATATGCTGTTGGGCCTGAAGCTGTAGATGTGAGGCTGGCACACCTGAGACTAGCTATAGCTGAGAAGCTGTTCCCTGTTAATATGATGTAGATGGGACTGTAGCTGGATCCATTGCCTAGGTCCTAGGAGATGAGAGGCTGTTGCTAGGAGCCTGTACCTGGGAGACAGGCTGTTACCTGGGATAGGAGCAGAGCTACTGTTGTGTATAAGACTGTAGCTGAGCTGCTATTGGTCCTGGAGCTGTAGCTGTGATGACAGCATACTGGGGATTGGCTATAGCTAAGATGCTGTTGCTCAGGATTGTGGATGGGCTGTTGCTGTATGCAGGACTCTAGCTGGGATGCCTGCAGCTATAACTTTAAAGCTTGGGTGTAGCTAGGAGGCCATTTCCTGGTAATTTTGCTGGACCATTGTTGCGTGGGGGCTGTGGCTGAGACTCTATTGTCTAGGAGATGACAAACTGTTCTGGGAGGCAAGATAATACCTGAGATGGAAGCTGATGTACTGTTGGAGCTGATCTACTGTTGTGCCTAGGGTGGTTCCCAAGTGGATGTTGCTGGGTCAGTGAGAGGTGGGTGGGGGAAGCCAAGTGAGTCCTGCCTTGAGGTCTGGGAGATGCCAGGAGCCCTAGGCTGGGTGGGGGGCTGCTGCTCTGGGGAGGCCTCAGCAGCTGCTCTGCTGTGAAGCTGGAAAGCCTGTTTTCATTACTGTTTTAACTCTTTTTTTAACCTTATTTTTCTCTCGACTGCACTTTCGCTCACTCATTAATTTTGGTATTTTTCTCACGGTGCCTCAGCCCCTGTCACGGCTGCCATGGCAACAGGAGGCAGTGTGCTCAGTGCCAAAATATCTGATCAAAAAATAACCAAAATAAGCAAACACCAAGACGACTGTTCTGGGAACTATGGTTGAGGGAGAGTCGATGGCTCAGATTCAGGAAACCCTAGGCTTCAGGGTACCTGTTTCACTACCCTTCTCCCCTAGGGAAGCTTTGCTGAAGGTTCTGATAACCTAGAGGGCCCCTTTCCAAGGAATCCCCCACAGCACAATATCCCAGGACTCTGAGATTTCCAATAGTCCCTGTCCAAGGGGCAGCTTTGCCTGAGGTGGGAGCATCAGGAGAGGGTGAGGGCTGGGGATCACTTCCCAGGAGCTGGCAGATGAAGCTTCTAAGAAGCTCCCTCCCTGCCCTAGCCACAAGCATCTGCACTCACTCTCACCCACCCCTCTTCTGGCCCTTCTTGCCTTAGGCCTATCTCCCTTTCTCTGCACCCAACCCCCACTAGGCCACTTTTGTTTTCTCATAGCCCAACATACTGATGGGAAGGACAGAGTCAGGAGGAAGCTGACAGTCTCCAGCCCCTACCAACTCCTCAGTGGGGGTGCTGGAGAGGGGTACCATAAAAGTAGCTGACATTCCGAGGCCTCTGCCCACCTCTAGCTCACCTTCCTAGGGGAGATTCCTGAACATCCCCGACCACTCACTCCAATTTTCCCTCTCATTTCTTGGGAGCCTTCTAGTTCCCTGGAGACCTCCTCTCAAGTGGGCATGTCCCCAGGAAGGGTAAAAGGATAGAGCCTCACATAAGGTAGGAATGGGGAGAGCTCTTGGTACTACCTGTCTCTTTTCCTTCTTCATCCATCACATTCCCCTCTGAGGAGGCTTGTCTAGATGTCTGGAGCACTGGGAATTGGCGGAATGAGGAAGAGCCCCCTGTCTCAGTCACAGCACTTAATCACACCTCTCCTTCTGTTCCACCCCTCCGGCAATGAAGTCTCACTCCCCACAGATCTCCACCCGCTTCCAGGAATGGCCAGAACTTGCCTCCAGTGTCTTTCTTTCCATTTCTATCTTCCCCTCCCCCCAAGAGCAGTAGTGGCCTTGGCCTCCTGGCAGTGCCTTCCCAGCCTGTTTCCATAGAAACTGGGTAGGCTGTGCAGTGCAAGAAGGGAAGGGGAGACAGGAGCAGGAAGGAGGGACCAAGCCTTAGGGACAGCCCCAGATGAAGGGACAAGGGCACCAAGAGAAGCAGGGAGGGGCCCCATGCAAACTGAGGGTGGGACCCCAATTTGGGGGAACCGGGTGGGATGGAGGGTGGATTGGGGAGAAGAGGTAGCAAAAACTTGGTAGCTGGCTTTGCTGCCTTCTGAGGAAGGGGCACAGAATCTCCCCTTCCCTGCCACAGGTAGTGGGGGTTCCTCCCTCCCCACCCCCTTAAAATCCTTCTTTACCAGGAACTGCCTGAGCCAGATGAATCTCTTCTCCGGGGTCTACTAGTCTCTAAGAAAGGGACCATGGGATTCCTTTCTTCCCCGAAGAGCTCCCCACTCTCCCCGGCCAGAGTCTCCTTGATCGGGAGACTGGGCAGCCCCCGGGGACCCACTGGCCGCCGCTGACCCCGTGGCGTGCGGCTCTCAAAGGCCTCATTCATCTCTGGGGGCTGAAGGCGCCATTGTCCCCAGCGGGGGGTGGTGTGGGGAGTAAGTGAAGGGGTCTCGACTCAGAAGGAAGGAATGCGTCTGGAGAACTTGCCCCCGGGGCCCCCGTCTCAAGGCCCCCACCAGATCTCCATCGGGACCCTTTCACGACCCCGAGCCCTTTCCCCAGGAGCTCCCAGCAGCCTTCGCGCTTCTCCGGAGGGTGGGGACTGCCGCGGCGCGGGGGCAGCCTCGCCCCACCTCTCCAGTGGACTCCGGAGAACCGTTTCTGGGACCGGGAGCTGTCCAGCACCTCGGGTCCTGACGGACCGCTGATTCGCCTAGGTGCCATCGGACAAGCGGGCGCTCAGAGCCAGCCCTGGTGGCTCGGGAGCTTTCCCCTAACCAGGCTAAGACCACTAAACCACGCCTGGCCCGGATGAGCTTGAATGCAGCTCCGGACGTGGGGATCCATCGGTGCTGAGAAGTGACCTAGGGAGCACCTTGACCCCTGCCCTAGATAGGGCATAATTGAAGGGCCAAGTGCCACCAGACCACTCTCCTGGAACCCTGTCACAGACTTGGGCAGGAAGAAGAGTCATGAGAGGTCAGACCTTGCCTCTGCCCGCTTTCCCCATCTTTTCTCTGTGCCTCTGTTTCTGTTTTCCTCTGGCTCTCCTCCCTCCTCCTCTCTTTCCCTCCCTGCTGGGTTGGGGGCTGCTGAATTATCATTTCTCAGCTCTGCTAATGTGCTCCCCGCTGCGAGGAGGGATCATAATTCTGGGAGATGATTAAGTTTCAAATTGTTTTCTTTGTGTTGTTGAAGATGAGGCTTTAATATGGTCCTTCCTCAGCCCGGGAGCCTGCCCCCATTCCTCCTTTCCTAGTACTCTCCTCATTAATAGGCTAGGTTTGGGACCATGTCTTTTGCGGTGCTCGCCAAACTTTTATGTGTATGGGGTGGTAAGGGAGAGGGGCATAGACCTACCCTTTACTCAAAGTGGATTTTTTCTTTCTTTTTCTTCTTCTTCTTCTTCTTTTTTTTTTTTTTTGAGACAGAGTCTCACTCTGTCGCCCAGATTGGAGTGCAGTGGTGTTGTCTCAGCTCACTGCAACCTCTGCCTCCCGGGTTGAAGTGACTCTCCTGCCTTAGCCTCCTGAGTAGCTAGGATTACAGCTGCGCACCTCCACACCCGGCTAATTTTTTGTATTTCACTAGAGACGGGTTTCACCATGTTGGCCAGGCTGGTCTCGAACTCCTGACCTCAAATAATCCGCTCGCTTCAGAAGCACCCCAAAGTGCTGGGATTACAGGCATGAGCCACTGTGCCTGGTTGGGAATACATTTAATATAGTGGTGAGAAACATTGGTTTGGACGTCGGATAAGTCAACATTTAAATCCCGACTCTGCCACTTACTACTCAGGTGACCTTGGATGAGTTACTTGAACTGAGTCTCCGTTTTTTCATCTATTAAATGGGGGTACTATGAATTACCTCATAGAGCGTTGGTGAGGATTTGAAGTGATAAATCATGTAAAGTGGTTAGCAGGGTGTACAGCTTATGGTAAAACTCAGTAAATGTTAGTAGTTTTTACTACACACATACCTTACCCTGTGTGATCCTGCCTCCCCCAGCCTCCTTGACTTTGTTCTTCTGTTCAATGTTTATCTAATGCCTACTATTTCACAGGTACTGTACAATAGATAGTTATCCAGGAGTGAGGAAGTTGACTTTCTTGCCTATTTGTTCCTCAAACACCCTTCATTTACCTCCTTCCTTCCTTCCAACTTAAGTTCACTCTCATTTTACCCTCCCACTGGCTTCTGGTTCTTCCTGCATTGTTCCCACTCCATTTTTCCTTCTTTCACTGATGTCTTATCACTTCACTTTGATTCTTATCCTCCTAATACACATACATTTTTTTACCTTCTACATTATTCTTCATCCCATTTGGGGCCATGACAGTGAAAAAAAGAGCTGAATTTTCAAACTAGGAAAGAGAATTCTGTCATGCTGTGTATGTGTGTATGTGTGTGTGTGTGTGTGTCTGAGGAACACACACATTAATTCACATTCAACAGTAACCCTATAGCTGACTTCCAAACTTCTACATTTGAACTGTGTGCTTGTTTGCCTCTCTATCCCCTCTATTTAAGCTCTTGAAATACCAGTCTATTTCTTTGCCTGCCTACCTATCTGCTCTGTCCCTGCCTCTCTCTCTTTAGAATTTGTTGTTGTTTTTTTTTTTTTTTTTTTTTTGAGACGAAGTCTTGCTCTGTCGCCCAGGCTGGGGTGCAGTGGCGGGATCTCAGCTCACTGCAAGCTCCGCCTCCCGGGTTCATGCCATTCTCCTGCCTCAGCCTCCCTAGTAGCTGGGACTACAGGCGCCTGCCACCTCGCCCAGCTAGTTTTTTGTATTTTAGTAGAGACGGGGTTTCACCGTGTTAGCCAGGATGGTCTCCATCTCCTGACCTCGTGATCCGCCCGTCTTGGCCTCCCAAAGTGCTGAGATTACAGGCTTGAGCCACCGCGCCCGGCCTGGAATTTGTTGTTTTAAACAACTTTACTGAGATATAACTGATATACAAAGAACTACATGTATTTAATATGTATGATTTGATGAATTTGGATGTCTTTGTTATATTCTGAATGGGAATGCTTACTGGTTGTTAGTATGAGAAGCTGATTTATGATAATGTATTTTTGTGTTTGCTTAACTGGCCTCCTACCTATCACCATACTGGTAATGGGTTCAGGATACACTACACCAAAATGTGGCAACTTGACATTTGAGAAAATAGCGGAAGCAGGAAGGTCATTCTCACCTGTCCCTCTCCCTTCTTACGGGAAGTGGGCCATAAAACCTCTGACTGTCTTCCTCCTTTTCTCCTGAGGTATACCATAAAACCCTAATTCCAGGGTTTCCTAAATCCAAAAAAAAACCTTTTTTTTTTTTTTTTTTTT
>NW_016805589.1:1246893-1250871 GCF_001698545.2 Rhinopithecus bieti
TTTTTTTGAGATGGAGTCTCGCTCTGTCACCCAGGCTGGAGTACAGTGACACGATCTTGGCTCGCTGCAACCTCCACCTCCCGGATTCAAATCATTCTCCTGCCTCAACATCCCAAATATCTGGGATTACAGGCACGCGTCACCACACCTAGCTAATTTTTTGTATTTTTTTGGTAGAGGCAGGGTTTCACCATGTTGGCCAGGCTGGTTTTGAATTCTTGACTTCAGGTGATCCACCTGCTTTGGCCTCCCAAAGTGCTGGGATTACAGATATGTGAGCCACCGCACCTGGCCCAGCTTTCCTCATTTTAATCTTCATTGTTTGGTTACTGCTGGGAGAGTTCCATCCCAGCAGCACCATTTTGGTGTCACAGATTAGTGGGTATGTGACTGGAAGTTTCCTACATTTCTACATTTCATGGGAAATTGGAGAAACCATTTTCACAAACACCATCCTTTACCACCTGTGGCACTGAAGGCCTTTGTTTTCTTTAGGCTATCTTTGGGAGTGGTTCTGGATCTTGTGAGGACTGAATCTTTTTGTATCCTCTTTTGAGGACATCTCTTTCATCCATGGTTAAGTCATAAAATACTTACTGGTTTTGGGCCAGGCACAGTGGCTCACGCCTGTAATCTCAGCACTTTGGGGGGCCAAGACAGGTGGATCGCTTGCGGTCAGGAGATCGAGACCATCCTGGCCAACATGGTGAAAGCTCATCTCTACTAAAAATACAAAAATTAGCCAGGCATGGAGGAGCACGTCTGTCGTACCAGCTACTTGGGAGGCTGCAGCATGAGAATTGCTTGAACCCAGGAGGCAGAGTTTGTAGTGAGCCAAGATGGTGCCACTGCACTCCAGCCTGGGCAACACAGCAAGACTCTGTCTCAGAAAAAAAAAGAAAGAAAGAAAGAAAAAAGAAAGACTTATTGGTTTTGGTTCTGAGTCACTTGATTGCTATCTTTGATTAAAATAAGAAAAAGGATATTTGAAAGCTTTTAATTTGTTTTTTTAAAGAGCTCTATGGTAGGAAATTGGTTTAACTGAAAGTTGATAGGCTGGCGTGGTGGCTCAGGCCTGTAATCCCAGTACTTTGGGAGGCTGATGCGGGCAGATAATGAGGTCAGGAGATCGAGACCATCCTGGCTAACATGGTGGTGAAACCCCGTGTCTACGAAAAATACAAAAAAAATTTAAAAAAAATTAGCCAGGCGTGGTGGTGGCGGGCCCCTGTAGTCCCAGCTCCTCTGGAGGCTGAGGCAGGAGAATGACGTGAACCTGGGAGGCAGAGCTTGCAGTGAGCTGAGATTGTACCACCGCACTCCAGCCTGGGTGACAGAGTGAGACTGTCTCACACACACACAAAAAAGAAAGTTGATATTCAGAATATATATATATATATATATATTCATTTTTTTGAGAAAAGTTCTTGCTCTGCCGCCCAGGTTGCAGTGCAGTGGCATGATCTTGGCTCACTGCAACCTCCACTTCCCGGGTTCAAGTGATTCTCATACCTCAGCCTCCCGAGTAGCTAGGACTACAGGTGTGCACCACCACGCCTGGCTAATTTTTGTATTTTTAGTAGAGATGGGGGTTTCACCATGTTGGCCAGGCTGGTGTTGAACTCCCGACCTCAAGTGATTCGCCTGCTTCAGTCTCCCAAAATGCTGGGGTTACAGGTGTGAGCCACCGTGCCTGACCCAGAATATATATATATGTATATATATGTGTTGTTGTTGTTGTTGTTGTTGTTCTTTGTGATGGAGTCTCACTCTGTCGCCTAGGCTGAAGTGCCGTGGGGCAATCTCGGCTCACTGCAAGCTCCACCTTCCGGGTTTATGCCATTCTCCTGCCTCGGCCTCCCAAGTAGCTGGGACTACAAGTGCCCACCACCACGCCCGGCTAATTTTTTTTTTGATATTTTTAATAGAGATGGGGTTTGTGTTAGCCAGGATAGTCTCTATCTTCTGACCTCGTGATCCGCCCGCCTCAGCCTCCCAAAGTGTTGGAATTACAGGCATGAGCCACTGCACCTGGCTCAGAATATATATATTCTGAACAGGCATTTCTGTTCTATTGAACCCTGCTTTTCTCATGGGAACGTCTCAGTTGACTGACCCTTCACCCCCTTCCCAAACTCCTTCGGACTGTATTTTCTGCCAACTCTCTCTGTCTCCCACTTTCTTGAGCTTCATTGCCTCTTTGGGAAGCTGAAGATCCCCCTAGACGAGCTCTTCTAAGACCTCTTCTTTCCATTTACTTCTGCTTTTCCTTCCTCCTTTTACTTTGGCCTTCCTTTCAGTTCCCTTGAATTCTTGATATGCCACCTTTCTCCCTTCCCTCTCCAGAACCTTGATTACTTGAACTTTAGGTCTCCGGCTCTCAAGGGACTCAGAGACTCCTGAAAGTAACCACTTGAGGCTAAAAGAGAGAAAGAAAAATACTATTTGGAAACAAAAATGGATGTTTGTCTACTTAGATGGGCTTGGGAGGCCGATAGCCTCTAGATGTCTCCTCAGTCACTCACCTACAATTAGTCCACAGCCTCCATAAGATTGACCTCCGAGACGGGCGAATCACGAGGTCAGGAGATCGAGACCATCCTGGCTAACACAGTGAAACCCCGCCTCCACTAAAAACTACAAAAAACTAGCCGGGCGAGGTGGCGGGCGCCTACAGTCCCAGCTACTCGGGAGGCTGAGGCAGGAGAATGGCGTAAACCCAAGAGGCGGAGCTTGCAGTGAGCTGAGATCCGGCCACTGCACTCCAGCCCGGGCGACAGAGCAAGATTCCGTCTCAAAAAAAAAAAAAGATTGACCTCTGATAATAGACAAATATGCCTCCAAAACTTGCATTCTTTTTCTGTGCCATTGAGTTGCAAATTTTCTACCCTGTCTTCTTTAGAACCTAATAGTTACCTTTTGGAAATACAAACTTCAGGGAGGGAATTGTCATCCAAAAAAAAAAAAAAAGCTCTTGGAAACCAGTTGAGTAAAAAATCTTAAAAAATCTTAAAAGTCTTTTCCACAAATATTAGTAAAAAACTTCAGGCCAAGTGCGGTGGCTCAAGCCTGTAATCCCAGCACTTTGGGAGGCCGAGACGGGCGGATCATGAGGTCAGGAGATCGAGACCATCCTGGCTAACATGGTGAAACCCCGTCTCTACTAAAAAATACAAAAAGACTAGCCAGGCGAGGTGGCGGGCTCCTGTAGTCCCAGCTACTCAGGAGGCTGAGGCAGGAGAGTGGCGTAAACCTGGGAGACAGAGCGCAGTGAGCCGAGATCCGGCCACTGCACTCCAGCCTGGGTGACAGAGCGAGACTCAGTCTCAAAACAAACAAACAAATAAAAAAAAAAAACAAAAAAAACTTTAGACAACTGAGAAGGTAATCTTAACTTGCTATACCTGCCAAAAATGCAATTTAGATCTAGCCATTTATTTTATAATTTAGTGTGTTTTGAATTGTTGTACCTGGCACATGGCTAACATGTCAAAAGCTGTAAGATCTTTGCCATCTGTCTGTTATGTTTACATATGTATGTGTATTTGTATGTTACGCATAGCTGGTATTTTTCCTACCTCTGGATAGTATTATCAAATTTATTTATAAAAATCCTTAAAGGAATTCTATTCAAATTGGTTTGGAAATAAATGAGTGCTTATATAAAGTATTCCTAAAACTCTCAGAAATGTAGAGTCTAAGTCAGGTGTAGTAGCAAGATTCTGCAGTCTCAGCTACTTCAGAAGCTGAGGCAGGAGAATCTCTTGGAGAATTCCTCGAGTCCAATAGTTCAAGACTAGCCTGGGCAACAAAGTGACCTCATCCCTCTCTCTGTGGAAAAAAAAGAAAGAAACAGAAACCAACCCCAAGCTTTTCTGAGTTTACGTGACTTGGGTAAATTTTCTTCCTTCCTTCCTTCCTTCCTTCCTTCCTTCCTTCCTTCCTTCCCTTCCTTCCTTCCTTCCTTCCTTCCTTCCT
>NW_016805589.1:1252187-1326258 GCF_001698545.2 Rhinopithecus bieti
CCCTCCCCTCCCCTCCCCTCCCCCTCCCTCCCTTCCCTTCCCTTCCCTTCCCTTCCCTTCCCTTCCCTTCCCTTTTCTTTCTTGACAGAGTTTTACTCTTCCTGCCGGGCTGGAGTGCAATGGTACTATCTCAGCTTACTGCAACCTCTGCCTCCCGGGTTCAAGCGATTCTTCTGCCTCGGCCTCCCAAGTAGCTGGAATTACAGGTGCCTGCCACCAAGCCCAGCTAATTTTTTGTATTTTTAGTAGAGACAGGGTTTCACTATGTTGGCCAGGCTGGTCTTGAACTCCTGACCTCGTGATCCACCTGCCTCAGCCTCCCAAAGTGCTGGGATTACAGGCGTGAGCCACCACGCCTGGCTGACTTGGGTAAATTTTCAAGAAATAAGATTAGTTTTTAAATTGTTGGTAAAAGAAAATCAGAAATGTCGGCTGGGCGGGGTGGCTCACGCCTGTAATCCCAGCACTTTGGGAGGCCGAGGCGGGTGGATCACGACGTCAGCAGATCGAGACCATCCCAGCTAACACAGTGAAACCCCGTCTCTACTAAAAATACAAAAAATTAGCCTGGCGTGGTGGCAGGCGCCTGTAGTCCCAGCTACTCTGGAGGCTGAGGCAGGAGAATGGTGTGAACCTGGGAGGTGGAGCTTGCAGCCAGCTGAGATCGCGCCACTGCACTCCAGCAGCCTGGGCTACAGAGTGAGACTCTGTCTCAAAAAAAAAAAAAAGAAAGAGAGAAAATTAGAAATGTCTTCAGAACTGTTAGCATTAAATATAATGCAGACATACATTTTTTTTCTACTTGGGTTTACTAATCAAACAAGCTTATGTTATCTCCACTTATATATTTAACTTTTAGTTTCTTTGCTTCTGTGGTATTTTTGACACTTGCCTAATTTGTCAACAAGAAAAATAACTTAAGATGGTGGCTAGCTTTGTTTAATGTCTCATGAAATTTTCATGAGCAATTTAATTCAAGCATAATTGTTAAGAACAAGTGAATTAAATGAGATATAAGTGGGATAAAAGCTTATAAATAATCTTTTCCAACAACAATTATGTTTTATAAAACATTTCCAGTTAAAAATAGTTCCAAAATTTTTTTGGCAACTTCAAAGCTTAAAGTTATACTAAATTAAATTGAGTAACAAACATTTATCAAACGGGTCATTTCTATGTAAGATATAATACTGAAACATTAATCACTGAACATGAATTTATCTACTTTTGCTTCTTATTTCAGAAGAACTAAATATATTTGGGTCTCAGTAAAAATGTCCTGTGCCACATTGAAAAATTGTATTATGGAGATGCATATATTTCTAGAAATTATGAAATGATGTTAATCTACACAATGTTGGTATGTGACAGTTCACAATTGCTTACTTCTTAGTTTTCACTAGAAATTGAGGATACTAAAACTTAAAATTCAAATTAATATATGGAATTAAAACTATTAGAAATTAAAAGTGTAACAACTCTATGCAAATAATGCAAGGAAAATAAGATACATTTTTGGTAAGGAAAATTATAAGGCGTAAGAATGTGTTTTTATGTTGGGGAAAAACGAGTAATTAATTCTGTCCTAAAGTAGAATGACTGATCTTCCCAGAATGAGAAAGAGAAAAATGTAGGGAAAGAAATGTCAATGGATATATACATATGTATAAGATATATACATATATATACATTTTGAGATGGAGTCTCACTCTGTCATCCAGGCTGGAGTGCAGTGGCATGATCTCAGTTCACTGCAACCTCCACCTCCTGGGTACAAGCGATTCTCCTCCCTCAGCCTCCCGAGTAGCTAGGACTACAGGTGTGTGCCACCACACCCGTCTCATTTTGTGTTTTTTTAGTACAGATGGGGTTTCATCATGTTGGCCAGGTTGGTCTCAAATTCCTGACCTTGTGATCTACCCACCTCAGCCTCCCAAAGTGCTGGGATTACAGGCATGAGCCACCGCAGCCGGCTTGATGGATATTTTTAAAAGATTGTAATGGGTTTGAGGAAGGAAATGTTAGGAAAGGAGTCTTATCTGGTGTGATCAAAGCTATCCGAGGCTGGATAGATGTATTCAGAAGAAATTTTAAAAATTAGCCTTAGCATTAATAGTACACTGATGCAAAACCAGAATTTGGTCTCCTCTGTTAAAGACAAAGTTTTTTGATGGGGGGTATATTGGTTTGCTTTTGATAAGAGATTATGAAAAGTTTTTTTCTTTACCTTTTAAGTAATTGGTATAAAAAACAAAGGTTTTGTGAGCTATCAAAATAATTTTTGGTGCTTCACATGGTCTCTACTAGATCTTTGATTACTTAAGAAAATGGAGTTCTCTCTATTAAAAGAACTAAGAATTTGTTTTTAAAACTATGTAACCTTCTGTATTTGCCTTTAAAATATTTTATTGCCACTTTGATTAAATAGATAACAAATAATCTGATTTAATCAAGAGTTTTACACCTTTTGATATTGTTGACAAACTTCCCGAAATCAAATTCTAAATTAAATCTTTTGACCTCAATCTAAATTTGGGAGCTTCTAGAGGGCCTCTGGAATATCTCAAAATAATTTATTTTCTCTCCTTATAAAAAGAGAGATATTACACTAATTGGGCTTATTTGTGTTTTGTTTGTTTGTTTTTGTTTTGTTTTGTTTTTTGAGATGGAGTCTCGCTGTGTCACCCAGGCTGGAGAGCAGTGGCACGATCTTGGGTCATTGCAAGCTGTGCTTCCCAGGTTCACGCCATTCTCCTGCCTCAGCCTCCCGAATAGCTGGGACTGCAGGCCCCTGCCACCTCATCCAGCTAACTTTTTGTATTTTTAGTAGAGATGGGGTTTCACCTTGCTTGCCAGGAAGGTCTCCATCTCCTGACCTTGTGATCCCCCTGCCTCGGCCTCCCAAAGTGCTAGAATTACAGGCGTGAGCCATAATTTGGCTTATTTGACATGTTAAATTTGCATGGGAAACATTGTCAACTAAGAAATGATGTTTAACATTCTTTGAATTTTATCTGTATGGGTATATTATTAATGTGTGTTCCAGAAACTGTATAAAATTCTTAAAAATTTGATATGTTCTCATATAATGTTTTCGGTCATAATTTTAGTTATGTTAAAATGTTTTATCCCACAGGAATAATCAAATTTCTTCATCAGGCCAGGCGCGGTGGCTAACGCCTGTAATCCCAGCACTTTGGGAGGCTGAGGCTGGCGGATCACGAGGTCAGGAGATGGAGACCATCCTGGCTAACATGGTGAAACCCTGTCTCTATTAAAAATACAAAAAATTAGCTGGGTGTGGTGGCGGGTGCCTGTAGTCCCAGCTACTTGGGAGGCTGAGGCAGGAGAATGGCATGAACCTGGGAAGCAGAGCTTGCAGTGAGCAAAAACCGCCCCCCTGCCCTCCACCCTGGATGACAGGGGAAGATTCTGTTCCAAAAAAAAAAAAAAAAAAAATTTCTTCATCAAGTTTGTTATTATTATAATGAACTCTCATATTTTTAACCATGGCCAGTTTTTTTGTTGTTGTTGTTCACAAACAGTTGTTTTACTTTTATTCTTGTCTGAAAGTATTTGCAATCAACTATTGTCCAAAATTGCTTCTTCTTCAAGGACATTCATGAAAAAGATCTTGACAAGTACTCTGGAATAGAATGCAGGTTCAGGTTTCTGATAACTTAAAAATCATACCATTGCACTGGGTAAGAATTTCCAAAACTCTAATGAAGAAACTGATAAATTTATGAAACTGCTAAGCAAGATCAAAGACAACAAGATTTGATTACACAGGACTGAATAAACTAATGAGGATGATTATGGGGATGAATTTTGTCCGAAACATTGCTAGTTCTTTAATGTTTTGTTTTCCATATTTGAGAAAACTTTTTTTTTTTCACTTTTAAGCTATCTATAGCTTACAGCCACTTGGTAAAGTACACTTTCATAAATAGAATTAAAATCATTACTTTTTCTCCTTACCTGATTCCTCCAGAATTTGGAAACTATTAGTATCCTTTCCTGATTCCTCCAGAATTCAGAAACTATTAGTGAATATCCTTATTTTTATGGCAAAATAGTTATTTGCATAAGATTAAAAAGAATCTGTTCCCCTTGTAGCAGAACACATTGGAAATATTGGCGATGTTACCAAGGCTTTGACTGGAATGCCTATTTTCGGATATAACCCAAATACTTTAAGGAACTAAGGCTGACTTTATTGATCTAGTAAAACCTCTTAGAAAAACCTGGCTTGGTAGTCTGCATACATGGTTCCCTTACATAGTTCCCCTATATGGATGCCTTACAGGTAAGTAAGTAATGCCACTTTTTGAGAGGCCCTGGAAACTCAGGGTATTTTGGGGACTTCAAGAAGAGAGGAATTCAGCCAGGCACACACACCTGTAATCCTGGCACTTTGGGAGGCCGAGGTGGGCAGATCGCCTGAGGTCAGGAGTTTGAGACTAGCCTGGCAAACATGGTGAAACCCCATCTCTACTAAAAATACAAAAATTAGCCAGGTGTGGTGGCAGGTGCCTGTGATCCCAGCTACTAGGGAGGCTGAGGAAGGATAATTGCTTAAACCTGGGAGGTGGAGTTGCAGTGAGCCGAGATCGTGCAATCATACGATTGTGCCATTGGACTTCAGCCTGGGCAACAAGAGCGAGAATCCCTCTCAAAAAAAAAAGAAAAAAAGAGAGAGAGAGAGAGAGGAATTCACCCAAATCTGTAGGTATTATAGGTAAAGTATGATGACAAATCCTTGGTTTGGCTTCCTAGACTTGAGTGGGATTTTAAAAGTCCAATTTGAGATTCCTTATGAAAAATTCCAGGCCGGGCGCGGTGGGTCAAGCCTGTAATCCCAGCACTTTGGGAGGCCGAGACGGGCGGATCACGAGGTCAGGAGATCGAGACCATCCTGGCTAACACGGTGAAACCCCGTCTCTACTAAAACTACAAAAAACTAGCCGGGCGACATGGCGGCACCTGTAGTCCCAGCTACCCGGGAGGCTGAGACAGGAGAATGGTGTGAACCCGGGAGGCGGAGCTTGCAGGGAGCTGAGATCCGGCCACTGCAGTCCAGCCGGGGTGACAGAGCGAGACTACGTCTCAAAAAAAAAAAAAAAAAGAAAAAAAAATTCCAGCAAAGCAAACTTAAATGAGCCTATATGGCAATCAGTGTTTTGCCGCACTTATGCAAATAATAAGGTTAAGTTTAATGAGATTGGGCCTATTTTGCAAACAAATTCATCTTATTTTGATCATCTTTGGTAGAAACAGAGGTGACGGTAGGTTTAAAAATTACATTTCAGAAGAAAACTAAAGTGTATCTATTATTGAATTCTAGTCCTGTTCATGTTTTTGAGGTTTTGTTTTGTGTTGTTGTTGTTGTTATTGTTGTTTTAAGAGGGAATCTTGCTCTGTCGCCCAGACTGGAGTGCAGCTGGGCGATCTCGGCTCACTGCAACCTCCGCCTCATGGGTTCAGGCAATTCTCCTGCCTCAGGCTCCTGAATAGCTGGGACTACAGGCACCCTCCACCATGCCCAGCTGTTTTTTGTATTTTTAGTAGAGACGGGGTTTCGCGATGTTGGCCAGGCTGGTCTCGATCTCCTGACCTCAGGTGATCCACCCACCTTGGCTTCCCAAAGTGCTGGGATTACAGGTGTGAGCTACCGCGCCCAGACGTTGTTTTTTGAGAAGGAGTCTCGCTCTGTCGCCCGGGCTGGAGTGCAGTGGCCCGATCTCGGCTCACTGCAAGCTCCACCTCCTGGGTTCAGGCCATTCTTCTGCCTCAGCCTCCCGAGTAGCTGGGACTACAGGCACCTGCCACCATGCCTGGCTAATTTTTTGTATTTTTTAGTAGAGACAGGGTTTCACCGTGTTAACCAGGATGGTCTCAGTCTCCCGACCGCGTGATCCAGCCACCTCGGCCTCCCAAAGTGCTGGGATTATAGGCGTGAGCCACCGTGCCCGGCCCTGAGGTTTTGTTATCTACCTATAATCTGGACTGAATCTTAAAGTCTTCTAGTTTCCTCCAATATCTGGTTATCACTCTCCAAACAATTTCCAATTGTTCTCCCACTTTATGACTGAGAATCACTAAAAATTAAAACTGCCCTTTTCCCAAAGCCCTGCAAGCTAAAGCTGGACAACTTCATATAGACTTTAGAGAAATCACAACAGCCATATATGAATAATGTTTGTACCTGTTACTGTATGGGCTACTCAGAAAGTTCCTCAGAACACCTCATGCAAACTGCAAACCAGGAAAATCTATCAGCTTGTCACTGCCTGTCCTCATTCCACCATCTCAAGATGCTTTGAGCTCAAATCTAGAAATTGTTTTGACTGGCTGTCTTCCGGACTCAAAAACTGAGTTTATGGATTGCTCTAATTGTTAATGTTTGTTTTTGTATTGCTTGTCTAGAAATGCCTCTTATGAAATGCCTGATTGATTACACTACATAGAGGCCTAACCTTGGTAGAAGTCCACCTGCAATACCACCTAACAACTGGAATAAGAGACAACTATTAACTATTTGACTGGACTGAGTTATTCCTGGAAGGGAGAGATGGTTCAATGGGTTATGCAATAATCTTTCAACTCAATTTTTGGGCTGTGAAACTTCTTGGGAAAGTTTCAGATAGGAGAATGATGGGATTCAGGACACAGTACCCCAAAATATGGCAACTTGGCATCTGAAAAAACAGCAGAGGCAGGAGAGCCACTCTCACCTTTCCCTCTCCCTTCTTCCCTGAAGCAGGCCATAAAACCTGGGAAGTTTGGCCAGGCACAGTGGCTCATGCCTGTAATCCCAGCACTTTGGGAGGCTGAGGCCAGTGGATCACCTGAAGTCAGTTCAAGACCAGCTTGGCCAACATGGTTAAACCCCGTCTCTACTAAAAATACACACACACACACACACAAATTAGCTGGGTGTGGTGGCAGGCACCTGTAATCCCAGCTATTTGGGAGGCTGAGGCAGGAAAATTACTTGAACCCAGGAGGCAGAGGTTGCAGTAAGCTGAGACCACGCCACTGCACTCCAGCCTGGGTGACAGAGTGCAACTCCATCTCAAAAAAAAGAGGAAAAAAACCTGGGAAGGTCACTCTCTGACCTTCTTCCTACTTTCTTTCCTGAAGTAGGTCATGAAATCCTCATTCCAGAGATACCCTCCCTATACTGAAGAAAAGGGACTTCCTTGTTCTTGAAGACAGAAGAATCTGAACAGGACTTGCTAAGTCCTCCACCCCCAGTTTATTACCATTAGATGACACCCCTTTTGTCCTATCATACTTCTGCACGAGTGACCACTTCTACTCTTCCTCAAACCCAAGCCTAAATAAATACACAAGTTTTCCTGTTTTGGGGGAGTATTCATTTCCTTATGAAGGCTCCTGTGTCATGTAAATCTTATATTAAATACATTTGCATGCTTTTCTCTTCTTAATCTGTTTTACATTATTGGAATCTTGGCAATGAACCTAGAAGTGGATGAGAAAAGAAATCTTTTCTCTCCAACACAACACTGACTTTTTTTTCTTTGTTTCTCCAAGGAGTCATTTCACAACCATTTGAGGGCCTGGTTCAATGCAGGAAAACAGAAACTACTCTAGGTGTTTTGAACTGAGGAGAACTTAATGTAGAGAATTAGTGCTTACACAATCATTGAAAGGAGTTGTGGAATGGACTTCCCAAAACTGCAACAGGAGAGCGAATGTTTGCCATGATTAGTAAGATGGGGAATCAAAAGGCCACCACTGTAACTGTTGAGTTAAAGAACACATTGTCGGAGATCTGCCATCCAGGAATTAGAAAGCAGAGATCAGGAAGCTGAATGGCTGTTGCAGGAGAACCCCGTGTCTCCAGGATCCTGCTTGCCAACAGAAAGTCCAAAATAGCAGAAAGAAGGCATCTTCCTCCTTTCTGTCTTCCAGTCATACAAGTGTGCCTAATTGTAAGGGAGTCATGGAAATGTTTTCTAGCTCCCCAGTCCCTATAACACATTAGAAGAAAATAAGAATAGAGGATGCATGCCAATTGACCATATTCAATACAAACCTGCCCTTTAGGAGTCCACAGACTGGAGAGAGAACACCCCAATAAATGCAGGCTGAAAGGATGAGCCAGGAAGTGTCAGACCAAATTTAAGTGGCATGAGTCTGGGACCATTTTTTTTTTTTTTTTTTTTTTTTGAGATGGAGTTTTGCTCCTGTTGCCCAGGCTGGAGTGCAATGGCACGATCTCGGCTCACTGCAACCTCTGCCTCCCGGGTTCAAGCAATTCTCCTGCCTCAGCCTCTTGAGTAGCTGCGATTACAGGCATGCGCCACCATGCTGGCTAATTTTGTATTTTTAGTAGAGATGGGGTTTCTCCATGTTGGTCAGCCTGGTCTCGAGCTTCCAACCTCAGGTGATCTGCTGGCCTTGGTCTCCCAAAGTGCTGGGATTACAGGCGTGAGCCACCACACCCGCCCCATAGTAGTCTTAAAATGATTCCAGGCCTAATTTGAAGCCATGGAAGTCAGACTCAGAATCATTAAAGGGACAAAGCTGAAGTCAGTACACAGGGAAGAGAGGGGAACAGAAGACACCACGACCCGATGTCAAAAGCTTGAAGCTCTCACTTCCTGCAAGTGGCTGTACACAAGGCCACGAGTGCAGCCCCAAGTAAATAAGGGCCCACCTTCAGTGGCAGCTTCTCTCTCACACTGGCTGGTTATGGTTTATGTGGCCCTTTGTGGCTTACTTGTCAGCTGCCTCAAGACCATCATCATTCAGAAATGAGCCCACAGGATCACCACTGGGAGAAGAGAAATACAGAGGGAAAAGATTCAAAGTGGTCCCATCTTCCAAGTAGGAGGGCCAGGGACCCGGGAGTATTTTGCTGTAGAAGGCCAAGGATCAGGTGTCTTCCAGTTGCCTGTATTTGCTTCCTCCTATAAATCCAGATGTTTTGGCCCCTCTTTTCTGTGACTCCAGGAATCAGGAGCCGGGTCCTGGTGGTTCTAAGACAAGGAAATAGTGGCAGCTTCTAAGATGGCAAATAAATCCCAAGTCCATTAAAGGGCACCACTTGGCCGGGTGCGGTGGCTCATGCCTGTAATCCCAGCACTTTAGGAGGCTGAGGCGGGCGGATCACGAGGTCAGGAGATGGAGACCATCCTGGCTAACACGGTGAAACCCCGTCTCTACTAAAAATACAAAAAATTAGCTGGGTGTGGTGGCGGGTGCCTGTAGTCCAGGTACTTGGGAGGCTGAGGCAGGAGAATGGCGTGAACCCGGGAGGCAGAGCTTGCAGTGAGCCAAGATCGCGCCACTGCACTCTAGCCTGAGCGACAGAGTGAGACTCCGTCTCAAAAAAAATAAAAACTCAATAAAAAAAATAAAGGGCACCACTTTATATCTGTTGAGTGAGTATGAGGTGATCTGGCATCTCAGGGCTTAAATAGAAGGCAGCCTAGCCTGCTGGTTAAAAGCTTGGCCTCAGAATCCTGTCCTGGTTCAGTTGCTTCCTAGTTGTGTGATGTTGGGCAAATTACTTGTTCTCAAAATGGAAATAGTAGTACATTTTTCTCTCAAGATGGTTGTGAAAGATTAATTAATTATGTGTAACTATATATAAAGTGCTTAGCCCAGTGCCTGGCATATAGTAAGCATTCTATAAATGGTAACTGATAGTATTTTTGTTATTATTATCAATACCATATGTTCTCGGCAACAAACATCTCCCATCTTAATTACCAGAAAACATCTGGAATAGAAGGTTCCTCACACAAAGCTTGGTCTAGAACTATGAGCTCTTAGTCACATTCTGGAAAAGTGCAGAGCCAGGCCAGGCCAGGATGCCCCCTTGAGCCTGTTTCCTCCAGCTGAGAAGTTTCTGTCTGCTTCAGTCCTAGTGCTCTCCCTGTGTAGTTCTACTGGGCATCTTTTTTTTTTTTTGAGACAGAGTCTCATTGTGTCGCCCAGACTGGAGTACAGTGATGTGATGTTGGCTCACTTCAACTTCCACCTCCTGGGTTCAAGCAATTCTTGTGCCTCAGCCTCCCAAGTAGCTGGGACTACAGGTGCATGCCACCATTCCTGGCTAATTTTTTTATTTTTATTTTTTTTTATTTTTTTTTATTTTTTTTTTTGAGACGGAGTCTGGCTGTGTCGCCCAGGCTGGAGTGCGGGGCCGGATTTCAGCTCACTGCAAGCTCCGCCTCCCAGGTTCACGCCATTCTCCTGCCTCAGCCTCCCAAGTAGCTGGGACTACAGGCGCCCGCCTCGTCGCCCGGCTAGTTTTTTGTATTCTTTAGTAGAGATGGGGTTTCACCGTATTAGCCAGGACGGTCTCGATCTCCTGACCTTGTGATCCGCCCGTCTCGGCCTCCCAAAGTGCTGGGATTACAGGCTTGAGCCACCGCGCCCGGCCCTAATTTTTTTATTTTTAGTAGAGGAGGTTTCACCATGTTGACCAGGCTGGTCTCGAACTCCTGACCTCAATTGATCCGCCCGCCTCGGCCTCCCAAAGTGCTGCGATTACAGGCTTGAGCCACCGCACCCGGCCTCTGCTGGGCACCTTAACATGCCCCAGGAGAGTTACATGGTGTTACCCTGGCAGGTGAGAAAGGGAGATACTGGTGATATTCAGAGGCCCAAGATCAGAAGGATTTGGAACCATCTGTTCTGACATTTTCTGTCTGTTTTCCTTCTTCTCTAAGGTCCTTTCCCCAAACTATCCAACTTCATTTTTTTTTAATTAATTAATTTTATTTTTTTTTGAGATGGAGTTTCTCTCTTATTGCCTAGGCTGGAGTGCAATGGTGTGATCTCGGCTCACCGCAACCTAGGCCTCTCAGGTTCAAGCAATTCTCCTGCCTCAGCCTCCCTAGTAGCTGGGATTACAGGCATGTGCCACCATGCCCGGCTAATTTTGTATTTTTAGTAGAGATAGGGTTTCTGCATGTTGGTCAGGCTGGTCTCGAACTCCCGACCTCAGGTGATCCACCCTCCTTGGCCTCCCAAAGTGCTGGGATTACAAGCGTGAACCACCGCACCTAGCCATTTAAGTTTTATTTAACGTAAATTATGTGCCAGGCATTGTGCTAGCACTGGGGGTATAGTGAAGAACAGAGAAAAAGGCAACTCCTAACCAACTGGAGTTCTCTTTCCACTGGGGCCACAAACTATATAAATGTGATCACACAAATAATCATTTAATTACAGGTTTAATCAGTGCATGGAAGGAAAATGACAGACAGTAATGAGCATGGATAATGGGGGAACTTACCATCCCTCAATAGTAAGGGGTTGGGGGTGAGCAGAGGAGGCTGGATCAGACCTGAAGAATGAGTAAGAGTCAGCTAGTCAAGGAGAAAGAAGCTTCCTAGGTAGAAGTGAACTTCTGCCAAAATGTTCAAAGATAACTTTATGGTGTGTTGCCTTCATTGGACGTCTTAATTCTTAACTGAGTACTCCCAAAATGGTAAATATTTAATAGTGGAATCTTTGAGAGGCGTGTGACCAGCAGATAGGGTCAGGAGGCCTTCTTATTAGCCTTCAAACCAAGCCATATGGCTAGGAGGTGTGGCTCTGGGTATGCAGTGTATGTGAGCATGAGCGTTTAGGAGTGTGACTGCGTGTTTGTGACTGTGAATGTCAATGCAGGTGTATATGGATAGATGCAGAGCTACAACTGATAATTTTGGCATCTGGGCCAAGCAACAGAAATATATCTTGAAAGTCAGGCATACATCAGTTCAGGAGGGAGTTGGAGGGGAGCAGAGTAGAAAGACTGCTCTCTCACATGCACACAGGAGCCTCCTACAAGTGGATTCCCTGTTCATGAACTTAGACATTCCAGGTCAGCCATCTCTGCCAAGAGTCAGGGGCAAGCTAGCCAGCACTTCTAGAGAAGGACTGGTGCTGAAGGTGGGGGGAGGAGAAGGCTTTAAAATATGCACAATCTTTGAGAAAATAATTCTTTAAAATGTTGGCACCCTCCACATTTTTTGTTCCTGGGCCCCTGGTGAGTGTGCCTTTAAGACTCTGAATGTATAAATGCATATATGTGTGTATGTGTGTTGACTGTGCTTATGTGTATATGAACAGATGTTGGGGACTACCATGTAAATTGTGATAACTAAGAGCCCCTGTGAGTTTGGAGCCAGCAGATGTGTTCCTGCATTCCTCCCCTCCCACTTCATGTGCCCTGACACTCCCACTATGCTTATCTCTGTAGCTCTCATGAGAAGCAGAGGCTGGGATTATCTGCCTGCCAGGGCTGAGTCCCTTCATATTAACAACAGACTGAAGATATACTGACTGTAACAAGACAAATAGAAATAATATGGTCACATTCACCTCCATTTCATAAAGCAAGTGGAACCTGGACTCACTGCAATGAATGAGCTTCAATAATTCATCCCAGCTGCTGATGTGGTATTGACATAAAGCTAATTTAACACTGAGGGAGCCAGGGGAAGTAGGGAGCAGTTAGCCTTCACTTACAGCACAGTCTCTCTGCTAGCACTCTGGTGCTATGCTGGAAAGCAGAACCCCAGAGTAGAAAAAGACCTGGGGAGGTCACTTGCCCCCTTCCCTCCTTGCAGCCAGTTGACTTTCTGAAGTTATTAGGATGGTATTTTCTTCTTGATGATACTCTTGTCCTTTTGTATCAGGAATAGAGACTTCCCACCCCTGTCTTCAGATCTGAACTTCTCAACAAAGAGATGTTGCTCAGGTCAGTCAGACTCAGGTCAGTCTCTTTAGGGAATCAAAACCACTGTCACTTTCTATGGGGTATGACAGTTGGATAAACGAGGTTGAGGATTTTTGTTTGTTTTGATACAAGTTCTCCCTCTGTCACCCAGGCTGGAGTGCAGTGGCATGATCTCGTCTAACTGTAGCCTCCACCTCCCTGGCTCAAGTGATCCTGCCACCTCAGCCTCCAGAGTAGCTGGGACTACAGGCCTGTGCCATCACACCCCACTAATTGTTTTTGTTTTGTTTTGTTTTTCTAAAGATGGAGTTTCGCCACATTGCCCAGGCTGTCTCAGACTCCTGAGCTCAACCAATTGCCTGCCTTGGCCTCCCAAAGTGCTGGGATAATAGGCATACGCCACCATGCACAGCAATGTTGAGGTTTTTGCTAGAGAAAAAGCGAACCTATGGTTCATATCTTAAATGACATTCAACAACCCATTTGATTTTCTTCTTTCTCAAAAATAAAAGTCACTCATTCAACATCCAAAACATGTTTGAGTTCCTATCTTTCTTCATTTATTCAACAAATACTTAGGCCAGGCACGGTGGCTCACGCCTGTAATCTCAGCACTTTGGGAGGCAGAGGTGGGTGGATCACCTGAGGTCAGGAGTTCAAGACCAGCCTGGCCAACATGGCGAAACCCCATCTCTACTAAAAAATACAAAAATTAGCCGGGCATGGTGGTGGGTACCTGTAATCCCAGCTGCTTAGGAGCCTGAAGCAGGGAGAATTGCTTGAACCCAGGAGGCAGAAGTTGCTGTAAGCCCAGATGGTATCACTGCACTCCAGCCTGGGCGACAGAGTGAGATTCCATCTCCAAAAAAAAAAAAAAAAAAAAACAACCAAATACTTAGTAAGCATCTCCTGGTACTAAGTGAACCAGACAGATTGGATCCTTGCCCTTGCCTTCATGAAGTTTACAGTACAACAGGAAAGATAGGCATTAAATAAATAAATGCATGAATGAGTATATAATTGCAAATTGTTTATTTATATTTATTCATTAATTTGCCTTCAATGCAATGAGAGAGAATAACATTAAGGAATAGCTTTGGAATGGGAAGGCCTCTCTGAACTCTGAAGAATGAGAAGTCTGGAAAAGAGAGTGGGAAGAGTAGACCAGAAGAAGGAAAAGCCACATATTTAAGGGTTTGCTTCTTGCTGCAAGCAGGTGAATAAAATTTACTGGCACCTAGTGGGAGAAAAGGAATCAGGAAAGAAAGACCTAAGTTCAAATTTGCTTTTGCCACATTACAGTTGTGTGGCCTTGGGCAAGTTACTTCTTTCAATTCTGTTGCCTCATCTATAAAATAGAAATGATCATATTTTCCACTTTATAGGATTGTTGTGAAAAATTAAGTAAAATAATGTTCTAAAGTGCTTACCAGTGCTTGGCATATGGTAAGTGTCAATAAATTACTATTACTGCTATTATGATTATCCTTAAATGTTCCAAGTTCTTTATTACCCCCAGGCTTTGGCACAGTTTGTTTCCTTTGCTTGGATCACACACTGTTCCTTTTACTCACTCATGCTCATCTTTCAAGTAACAGCTGAAATGTATTTCCCTGGAGGGACTTTCCTGACCCCTAGATTAGTGACTCTCAAACTGTAGTGCAAGTAAGAATCACGGCCAGGTGCAGTGGCTCATGCCGGTAATCCCAGCACTTTGGGAGGCCAAGGTGGGTGGATCCCTTGAGCCCAGGAGTTCAAGACCAGCGTGGGCAACATGGTAAAACTCCGTCTCTACAGAAAAATACAAAAAACTAGCTGGGTGTGGTAGCATGCACATGTAGTCCCAACTACTCAGGAGGCTGAGGCAGGAGGATCACTTGAGCCTGGCAGGTGGAGGTTGCAGTGAGCTGAGATCACACCACTGCACTCCGGCCTGGGTGACAGAATAAAAGCCTGTCTCAAATAAATAAATAAATAATGAGTATAAGTGATGTGCACGTGTGTGTGTGCGCACGCACGTGCTTAGTACAAAGCAGATTCCAAGTTTTGTCAAAGTGCCATTGTAATGTAAGATGATAACATTAGGGGAAATGGAAACCAAGTGAAAGATGTGCAGGAACTCTCTGTAATATCTTTGTAACTTTTCTGTAAATCTAAAATTTTCCAAAATAAAAGTTCACTTAAAAGGCAGATTCCTATGCAGATCAAAACCACAGTGCAATATCACCACACACTATACCCCACTAAAAATAGAGAGAAAGAAAGAGGCTAGGCGCTGTGGCTCACACCTGCAATCCTAGCACTTTGGGAGGCCGAGGCAGGTGGATCACCAGAAGTCATGAGTTCAAGACCAGCCTAGCCAACATGGTGAAACCCTGTCTCTACCAAAATACAAAAATTAGTCAGGCATGATGGCGGGTGCCAGCTACTCGGGAGGCTGAGATGGGAGAATCATTTGAACCCGGGAGACAATTGTTGTAGTGAGCCAAGAATGGGCCACTGTACTCCAGCCTGGGAGGCTGAGTGAAACCCCATCTCAAAAAAAAAAAAAAAGAAGAAGAAGAAGAAGAAAGGAAGGAAGAAAAAAGGTGAGGATGTGGAAAACTGGAGCTTTTGTGGGAGGATAAAATGGTATAGCTGCTATGGAAAATAGTATGGTGGTTCCTCAAAAAGTTAAAAATTGAATTACCATATGATCCAGTAATTTAACTTCTGGATATATATTCAAAATAATTGAAAGCAGGGCCTTGAGGAGATATTTGTACCTCCATGTTCATAACAGCATTATTCAACAATAGCCAAAAGTGGAAGAGACTCAAATGTTCATTGATAGCTGAATAGGTAAAGAAAATGTGATATATCCATACAATGGAATATTACTCAACCCTAAAAAGAAATGAAATTCAAACACATGCTAAAACATGGATGAAACTTGAGGACATTAGTGAAATAAGCCAGTCGCAAAAAGACAACTACTATATGATTCCACTTATATGAAGTACCTAGAGTAGTCTGACTCATAGAGACAGAAAATAGAATGGTGGTTATCAGGTTCCAGGGGTAGGAGGAAAAGGGGGTTGTTTAATGGGTATAGTTTCAGTTTTGCAAGACTGAAGATGAAAAAGTTCTAGGTGTTGACTGCATAAATGTGAATGTACTTAATTGAACATTTAAAATGGTTAAAATGGTAAAATTTATGTTATGTGTATTTTACTCACAATCGAAACTTTTTTTTAAAGCAGATTCCCTGGCTTTACCTTCAGAGCTTTTGACTCAATGCAGAAATGGAAAAGCTGATCCTCAAATTCATAAGGAATTGCAGGGGACCCCAAATAGCCAAAGCTATCTTGAAAAAGAAGAACAAAGCTGGAAGACTTACATGTCCTCATTTCAAAACTTATTACAAAGCTACAGTAATCAAACTAGTGTGATAGTAGCATAAAGGATGGAGATATATATCAAGGGAATAGAATTGAGAGTAAAAAATATACTCATATAGCTATGGGGTCAATTGATTTTTGACAAGGGTGCCAAGAGCAAGAAAGAGTAGTGTCTTCAACAAATGGATATCCACATGCAACAAAGGAAGAAGAAGAAGAAGGAGGAGGAGGAGGAGGAGGAGGAGGAGGGGGAGGGAAGAAGAAGAAGGAAGAAGCAGGAGGAAGAAACAAGAACAAAGAAGGAAGTTGGACCCCTTACCTCATACCATATACAAATATTAACTCACTAAGGAGCTTCTGGATAGCTGAACACATGAAGATACTTGGAGGAAAGGTGGCATGCCTAGAGATGTATGAAAGCTCTATGCCCCTTCCTACATGGCTTGCCCTATCTGTCTCTTCCATCTGGCTGTTCATCTTTAAAATACCCCTTATGATAAATGGGTAAATGCTACATGTTCACTTGGCATCCTAGGTCAGGCATTTGGTCTCCACCAGAGCCCAGGAACAAGTCCAGGAGCTGTATTTTTTTTCAAAGTGTGAATGAGTTGTTTGTATAAAAACACATAGCTGCAATAAAAAACTCTAGGAGTCTACATCATGATTCCTCTATCAGGGATTCTCAGATGGTTCGCCAGCGTTCCTATCTGCAATAGACATTTGGAGCACTGTTGAACCTGCTGGGTCATAAGGCCCAAGCAGGAAAGCAGCTTATATCATACCTGCAATAGCTTCAGAAACTTTTCTTGCTCTGGTCCTGTATTAACTTTCTATTGCTATGTAACAAATTACCACAACCTTAGTGGCCTAAAACAAAAACAAAAAACAAACAAAAATTTTGAATTCATTATGTATCAAATACCTAAATATAAGAGCAAAAACTATAAAAGCTTTAGGAGAAAACATAAGGGTAAATATTCATGACCTTGGATTTGGCAATGGTTTGTTTTGTTTTGTTTTGTTTTGTTTTTTTGAGAGAAGTCTTGCTTTCATTCCCCAGGCTCGAGTGCAATGGCTCAATCTTGGCTCACTGCAACTTCCGCCTCCCAGGTTCAAACAATTCTCCTGCCTCTGCCTCCCAAGTAGCTGGGATTAAGGCACCGGCCACCACGCCTGGCTAATTTTTGTATTTTTTAGTAGAGATGAGGTTTCACCAGTTGGCCAGGCTAGTCTTGAACTCCTGACCTCAGGTGATCTGCCCGCCTCAACCTCTCAAAGTGCTGGGATTACAGGCATGAGCCACCACGCCCGGCCTGGCAATGGTTTCTTAAACATGATATCAAAACCACATGCAACAAAAAGTAAGTATGGATACACTGGACTTCAGCAAAATTAAAAACTTTCATGCATCAGAGAACATCTTCAAGAAAGTGTAAAGATACTTTTCATTTCATTTGTCAATTTGCAAATCACATATCCACTAAGCTTCTAGTATCCAGAATATATAAAGAACTCTTATAATTTCATAACAAAAAGACAATTTTTTTATTTTTATTTATTTATTTTTTTGAGACAAGGTCTCACTCTGTCATCCAGGCTACAGTACAGTGGCAAGATCACAGCTCACTGTAGCCTCAACCTTCCTGGGGCTCAAGTGATCCTCCTACCTCAGCCTCCTGAGTAGCTGGGACTACAGGTGCCACCATGCCAGGCTAATTTTTTGTATTTTTTCATAGAGATGTGATTTTGCCATGTTGCCCCGGCTGGTCTCAAACTATTGGGCTCAATTGATCCACCCTCTTTGACCTCCCAGAGTGCTGGGATTGCAGCTATGAGCACCATGCCTGGCCTAGATAACTCAATTTTTTAAATGAGCAAAGGACCTGAATAGACATTTCCCTAAAGAAGACATACAAATGGCCAAAAAGTACATGAAAAGATGCCCAACAGCATTAGTCATTAGGGAAATGCAAATCAAAACTACAATGAGATACCACTTTATACCCACTGTGATGGGTATAATTAAGGAAAAGAACAAGTGTTGGCAAGAATGTGGGGACACTGAAACTCTTGGGCCTTCCTGATGGGAACATAAAATGGTGCAGCCACTGTGGAAAACAGTTGGTCGTTCCTTAAAATGTTAAACATAGGATTGCCGTATGACCCAGCAATTTCATTTGTAGGGGTATACCCAAGAGACTTGAAAGTAGGTACTCAAACAAATACTTGTATATAAATATTCACAGTAGCAATATTCACAATAGCCAAAAGATGGAAACAACCCAAATATCCATCAACGGATGAATGGATAAACAAAATGTGGTATATCCACACAATAGAATATTATTTAGCAATAAAAATAAATGAAGTACTGATATATGTTACAACATGGATGAACCTTGAAAACACTGTTAAGCGAAGGAAGCTAGACGCAAACGATCATGTAGTGTATGATTTCATTTCTATGAAATATCAGGAATAGGTCAATTCATACAGATAGAAAGAAGGTTAGTGGTTACCAGGGGATGGGGGGAAGGGAGAATGTGAGTGACTGCTTAATGAGTCAGGAGTTTCTTTGGGAGATGATAAAATATTTTGGAATTAGATAGAGATGATGATTGTACACCATTGTAAATGTACTAAATGCCACTGAAGTGGATACTTTTATATGGCTAATTTTTTGTTATGTAGATTTTACCTCTATTTTTTAAAAAAGCAAGTTTCTTTAGGCCCCACATTCAGAGCTTTGGATTCAGTACATCTGGCTTGATGCCCAGGACCCGAATTTTCAACAAGTACCTCAGATACCACGGATGCAGGTGGTCCAGGGACCATATTTTGAGAAACATTGCTAAACAATGTTAAGCTTGCTATTGATTCTCTTCCATAGATCTCTGAGCCTTTTACTTTTTGTAACATACATCGTAATTTTAATGGCTTATCCTGCACCTCTTTTCCCATAGACTGTAAACTCCATGAGGGCGGTGCGCATGTCTTCTTTCGTCATCATAATGCTAACATTTGGAAAAAGCGCCTTGAGGCTGGGCATGGTGGCTCATGCCTGTAATCCCAGCACTTTGGGAGGCTGAGGCCTGGGCAACATGGCAAAACCCCATCTCTACAAAAAATTAAAAAGTTAGCTGGGTGTGGTGGCGCACATACCTGTAGTCCCAGCTACCTGGGAGGCTGATGCAGGAGGATCGATTGAGTCTGGGAGGTTGAGGCTGCAGTGAGATGAAATTGTGCCACTGCACTCCAGCCTGGATGAGAGGGAGACTCTGTCTCAAAAAAAAAAAAAAAAAAAAAAAAAAAACCACCGTTGACATTACATTGGCCCGTTAGTTAGGGGTGAATTTTTTTTTTTTTTTTTTTTTTTTTTTGGAGACAGAGTCTCGCTCTGTCACCCAGGCTGGAGTGCAGTGGTGTGATCGCGACTCACTACAACCTCACCTCCAGGTTTAAGCGATTCTCCTGCCTCAGCCTCCCGAGCAGCTGGGATTACAGGCACACGTCACCACGCCTGTCTCATTTCTTGTATTTTTTGGTAGAGGTGGGATTTCACCATGTTGGCCAGGCTGGTCTTGAACTCCTGACCTCAGGTGATGCACCAGCCTCGGCCTCCCAAAGTGCTGGGATTACATGAATGAGCCACCACAACTGGCCTGATATAGAGTGAACTGAATGACTGAATTGGATTAACTAGAAGGGATCAGAGTAGAAGGGAAAAATCTTAAGGAGCCTCTAGTCCAAGAATCCACAGTGTAAGTAGTGGGACCAGCGTTTAACCCCCCTTATCCCCATGGCTTCCATTGCACAACAAACTGTATCAGCCCACAGTGTGGAAATCAGGAAATTATGGCAGGGAAAGGAGGCCTTGCCCATGGCCCCAAACTGGGCTCTCCTTGGGGAGGCACCTCTAGGAGCTCATGGCCAAGACTGAGCAGAGTAGTCTTGGCTCTGAGACCCTGGGGCATGGAATCCAGAGGTGCACAGCTCTGTTGGCATGGCCTGGCTGGAAGACTCTGGTCAGGTTTATCTGCTCTCCCTGGCTGATCCCAGTGCCTTTTGGCTTGGTGACTGCTCTCACTCTTGGCTGCCTCCATGGTGCCTTAGAGCACACAGTCAGTAGAATAGCTTCTTCCCTCAGCATCGCTGAGATGGGTCTGGGCCATCCCACTGTTGCCTGTGCTGACTTCTGAGGCCTCATCAACACTGCAGGAAGCATGTTGCACCCAAAAGATGTAGGTGGGACATTCAGGGGATGGAGCTTCCTGCCTGGGCCTCTCATATGGAGCCAGCACAAATATAATTGCATCCTCACTGCTCTTACCTCTTCTCATCCACAGGCAGGCTTCCTCGAGTCAAACAATTTTCCTTTTCTCCTCTGTGTCTTCTCTGAAGAGAAGCGTGAAATTTTTCAAGTCTTCACTAAGTTTGTGACCATCAATTAACCCTAAATCAATCAATAATCACCACCCCTATACACACACACTTATATACACAAATATAGGCAGTCAGCCAGGCACAGTGGCTCACACCTATAATCCCAGCACTTTGGAAGGCTGAGGCAAGTGGATCACCTGAGGTCAGGAGTTCGAGACCAGCCTGGCCAATATGGTGAAACCCATCTCTACTAAAAGTGAAAAAAGATTAGCCGGGCGTGGTGGCACATGCCTGTAATCCCAGCTGCTCAGGAGGCTGAGGGAGGTTAATCATTTGAAGCTGGGAGGCAGAGGTTGCAGGGAGCCGAGATTACACCACTGCACTCCAGCCTGGGCGAAAGAGCAAGACTCCTTCTCGAAACATCTATATATATATATAGTCAATGTCTTTCACAGAAAAAAGTAGGACCTTTTTAAAATCTTATCATTGGCTAATTATGTGGCCTTCCTCAAGGCCTCAAATCCTTCCCTCAACATGAAAAGTTACTGCCAGCCAGGGCAGAGGCGTGTGCCTATAGTCCCAGCTACTACAAAGGCTGAGGAGGGAGAATCTCTTGAGCCCAGGAGTTCAAGTCTTCAGTGAGCTATCATCATGCCACTGCACTCCAGCCTGGGCAACAAACTGAGACCCCCATCTGTAAAATAATTAAATAATTAAAAAAATAAAAAATAATAAAAGGAAAAAAGTTGCTTCCATTGAGTACCTGCAACGCACCAGGCAGTTGGGCTTAGAGCCTTACAAATGTATCACCTCATTCAGTTCCCACACAACCCTATCAGATAGGTAACATTTCCTTTCTTTCTTTCTTTTTTCTTTTTTTTTTTTTTTTTTTTGAGACAGGGTTTCACTTTTGTTGCCCAGGATGGAGCGCAATGGTGGATCTTGGCTCACTGCAAACTCCGACTCACGGGTTCAAGTTATTCTCCTGCCGCAGCCTCCCAAGTAGCTGGGATTATAGACACGTGCCACCATGCCCAGGAAATTTTTGTATTTTTAGTAGAGATGGGGTTTCGCCACATTGGCCAGGCTGGTCTCGAACTCCTGACCTCAGGTGATCCACCCGCCTTGGCCTCCCAAAGTGCTGGGATTACAGGCATGAGCCACCGCGCCCAGCCAGGTAAGTAACATCTTAAAAAGGTAATTGTGAAATATAACAGATATACAGAAGAAGTCTAAAACATGTATATGAATCTATAATATATTAATATATATCTATTACATATATATCTGTAGCAACATTCTCTTTCTTTCTTTATAGTTTTGCTACCCACATATGCATTTCTAAATAATATAATTTAGTCTTGCCTATTTTTGAAATATAAGTGAATGGGATCATATTGTACATATTCTTTTGAGCTTTTTTCTTTTTAAACTTACTTTTATCTTTGTGAAACACTAGAAAATGTAGACCCTGACTGGACAGCCACATCCCAGCTGAATTCTAATACCTGGAAGAAGGAGAGAATGGATGTTGGTGGATACTTAGCCATTTTGCTACAATGTATTATTCACCCACCTCCCATTATTTCTGGAGTTATTTCTTTCCTGCTTACTTTGATTAATAATTTCCCCTTCTTTTCTATCTCATGGCAACCTCAATGATAAATCATGGAACCAAACGAGTAGGCTTTAGTTCAAGAAGGCAATAATTTCATTCTAGGTGGTTTTGGGCAATGTGAGCAGAAATGCCCTCCTACACCATCAAATTTTTCTCTTCCTCTTTTTTTTTTTTTTTTTTTTTTTTTTTTTGAGATGGTGTCTTACTCTGTCGCCCAGGCTGCAGTGCAGTGGCACGATGTTGGTGCACTGCAACCTCCATCTCCCGGGTTCAAGCAATTCTCCTGCCTCAGCCTCCCAAGTAGCTGGGATTACAAGCATGCATCACTACGCTGGGCTAATTTTTTTTTTTTTTTTTTTTTTAATTTTTAGTAGAGGCGGGGTTTTACCATGTTGGCCAGGCTGGCCTCAAACTCCTGAGCTCAAGTGATCCACCCAACTCGACCTCCCAAAGTGCTGGGATTACAGGCGTGAGCCACAACGCCTGGCCTCAAATTTTCTTAAATAAACATATTTTGAGGGCTTATTTACCATAAGACACTAAGCACATGCAGAGGCATCCTGACTGCTTACCAAGTATGGAAATTCCAATAAAAGGGCATGCATAGTTAAAGGGTTAAGGGTATGTGCACCCACAGGGTAAGTCTTAGAACCAATTTATAGAGTCTTAGAGGTCCAGCCATATCCTGTCCTGCAAGGACAGTCCCATGTAGTACATGCAGAGAAAGGTGGACTGGATGTGATATACATAGGGGGTTGTGGGCATAGGAGAGGTGGTGGGATAGGGTGAGGATCAGAAAGACCTAGGAGGTGTTTCCTAGCTCTGCCCTAGTTGGGTGAATCTCTTAATTACTCTCAGCCTCAGTTTCCTCATCGGTAAAATGTACCTATATCTGAGAAAGAGATAGTTATTATCCTCATTTTACAGACGAGGAATCCCAGGCTCAGAGAAGTTAGCTTGCTCAAGAATTCATTAGCGAAAGCGGAGTCAGGATTCAAGCCCAGGTAGTCTGACTCCAGAGATGGAGTTCTTCATTGCTAAGGATCACTAGTGGGATGGGGGTGTGCAGAATGAGTTGGGGGAGGAGGATACACTTTTAACACACTTAATACATCCGCTGTTAGATGTCTCCTGATTTCCAAGTTGTTAAAAAGAGAGTAAGTGTGTTTTAGCATGAAGGAAACACGATACTGTGGGTGGGCAGGAAGGATGAGGAACAGAGACTCAATGATCCCCGGCTCTCTCTGCTGTTTCTTTCTTGGGTTTACAGCCTTGGGCAGGCCCCAAGTAGAACAGCCACGTAAACGCATGCCTAGAGCGCTTGCCTCCAAGATGAGGGCATGAGCGCAGGATGTCACTGAATTTCCCTCCCCTGGCAACTAAGGTTTTTGGGGTTGGGGGGTGGGGTGCAACGGTTGCCACAGTTATTGTTTCTCCACAGCCTCGGAGCAAGATTTCCCCCCAAAGCCATATTAAATAAATAAAAGGAAATTCAGCAGATGGGAACATGAATCAATGAAAACTCCCATATGAGTGCAAAGATTTATGTCAAAAAACAAAACATCAACATCTGGGAGCTGCCGCGTCTCCTCTTGGCTGCTCATTTGGAATGGATGCTCAGTGTCGCTTTCCGCCTCTTTCTAGCCCTGGGAGAGGACAGCAAGAAATAAAGAATGAAGCCCATTAAAATAGTCATTTTAATAAGAAGTGAACGCTGCTTTCCCCCTCAAGGCTGGAGGGAACGTGATGCAGGCAGTGGAGCTACGGGCTCGGCCGCGGGATCGTGGGGAGAGAGAGCCCCCTGCCGGGCGCGGAGGGGCGCCCTCCCTCCCGGGCCCAGCGCCGCTGTCTAGGGTCGGTTCCCTCCAGATTTCACAGCGGCGGCAGCAGGAGGAGCGCGCACACGTCAGCGCCCACTGCACTGCGGCGGTGCTGGGCAGCTCAGCGGTGGTGCTCGGCAGCTCAGCCGCGGGGCCGTCACGTGGGTGCGACCCGGCCCCGGGAGATTCTGGGGCAGTCTCCGCAGGCAGTCAAGCCTGCCGCCGGGGGGCTCCTCTGGCCAGGGCGAACCTGCACCTGCCTTCCCCAATCCGGGGGAAGGGAGGAGGCGAAAGAGGAACCTAGGCCTTGAGTAACGTGTAGTGCAGATCCAAGTCCGCACTTAGCTCTGAAGCTGGGCCACGAGGGCCCTAAAGGGGCAGACGTTGGATTCTGATATATGGGTTCAAATCAACTCTGCCACCGTCAACTATGTGACCTTGAAGAAATTTACCTCCCTGAGCCAGCAATTTCATCATCTGTAAAATGGGAATAAAAGCACCAGTCTCCCAGGGAGGCTGTGAAAAGTAAATGGGAAACCATGTGAAATACTTAACACGGTGCACATATACATAAAATTTAATAAATGTTAGCAATTATAATCTGGAATAAAGACTCAAATTCTCATCATAGGCGACAAGGCTCTTACAACCAGTGTTGTAAGCTCTGCAGCCTTGGAGAGATCACTGACCTCTTCCATCACTGGGTTCCAGCCACATTAACCTTGACTTCCACGGAGCAGCCTAGTTCCTATCTGCCTCAGGACCTTTGCATCTGCTGTTCCCTCCGCCTGGATCGCTCTTTTCCACCTTCTGCTTCAACCCAGCCTGCCCTTTCTTTGGGCCTCAATTTACTTGTCACATTGTCCAGGAAACCCTTCCTGATTCATTTCTGCCCAAAATATAATTCCTCTGCTCTATGCTCTCATAGCAGCCCAGCTTCTCCTTCCTAGCAACCTTCCTAATTGAAATGTATCATCAGTTTTGTTATGTTTCCCATCCGTCACCCGCTAGACAATTCACTCCATGAGGCCAGGAGCCCAGCCTATCTCATTCGCTGCTGTATCCTCAGTCCCCAGGACGGTGACTGGCCTAGGCTCTCCATTTGTGGTAAATGACCCAGAGTGGATGGCAGGACTCAGGCCAGAGGGAATCCTGGGTCTTCTACATTGTTTCACCAGTTCCTTCCAACAGTAAACATTCATTTATTAAGATCTTATATATGCTACGTCCTGTGTTGGGCACCAGAGACACAGACTCATACAATTCAATCTCTGACTTAGTGGAGCTTGTAGTTCAAAGGCAGAGATGGATAAGGGAACAGAGGACAGCACAGATGGGGAGAAGACAGCAATGCAGGTGGTCATTCTTACAAGGACAGGGCCTTTGGCTCCAAGTGGTATAGATGGACTAAGCTAAGTGCTTTACCTGCATTATCTAACTAAAACTCACAACTATTAGAGAGGCCTATTATCATCCCCATTATACAGATGAGACATAAAGAATTTAAACAACTTGCCTAGTGTCACAAAAAGAGTAAAAGCAGAAGCGAGATTCGAACAGGCACACACACATTCCGATTCAGAGCCAGACCTCTGAACTACTTGGTCACACTGCCTCAAGAAAACAGCTGTGAGATTACCTACCTCCCACCCTCATGACTCCAGTTCTGTGCTGGGTAGAGTGCGGCCCTGCCCCTCCTGGGTTCCTGCCAGTAGGACTGCCACCACCCAAGAGCAGAGAGGAGGTAGGGAGAGCAGGGCTGAGGGGCAGGGAATGCATCCACCCTGTTCCACACATGGCACTTAATGAGGAATGTTAACAAGGGCGGCAAAGGGGACCTGCAACAGCTCAGCTAAAAACAGGAGCATCTCTGACTTCCGTGCTGCCAAATCCCCAGTGCTTGAGGGAGGCCCCAGCCTAAACCCAGCTCAATGCCCTGAGGGTGTTGCTTTCACCTTTCTCACCCACTTCCAAACTTCACTGATCCTGCTACACCTCCTTTCACCACCTGAGGCTTTTTTTAAAGGTTGAATTCACATCCTCCTCCATTTGCTCTCCTAATGGCAGCTCTGCCTGCCCTCCTAGAACCCAAGAGTCAGCCAGCACAGGGTTTGGAGGCTTCTGAGGGAGCTGTTCTTCAGGGCTGTCTCGGCTGAGGTCAGGTACAGGGTTCCTTTGAGGATTCGATAGGACCACCTGCCTTTTTCGAGCATCCCCACCCTCCAGCTGTCAGAAAGCTGCATCTTCCACTAGCATCTGGGGAATTCTGACAGGTGGATCTGAGGTCACAGCATGACATCTAATGGATAAATCTAGCAGGTGGTGGAGGACTGAACTGGAACTCAGCAAAGAGGACAAAGGTAAGGCTAATGATAGTCACCATTTTGAATTCTTTCTGTGTGCCAGGCACTGTGCTAACTAAGCACTTTACATGTGCTCCATTTCACAGATGAGGAAGTGAAGCTCAAAAAATTCAAATAACTTCCCAAAGTTCCCACAACTGAGAAAGTGGTGGAGGATTCAAACCCTGATTATTATGACTCCAGAACCCAAGCTCTTAACCACTGTATTTTCATTTAAGAGTCAACAGGACAGAGGGAGTTTAAGAGCAATAGGGAAAGAATGGACTTCTGGACAATGCTGGTACTAGGGGTCAGAAGGAGGAAGAAGCACTGCTAGAGAGATGTAGAGACCAGGGAAGCTGAAGAGGAGACAGATTTAAGGGTCTGATCCAAAAGAAGGTGATTTTGACAGAACCCAGTGACTTGCTGGGTATGGGAGTGTCTGACACCTTAGGGGTATCTGAGCAGATCATGAGAAATCCAGAAAGAAAGCCAGAGAGAAAGGGCTCACTTTGTTGCCTCCTGAGTCCATAATTCTGGTCTTTCCTGGGTCCCAGCTGTCTCTTGCCCTTGGGATTCATTAAATGTCCTGTCCACTCTTCCATACGTTGATAAAACTTTTTCAAAAACCAGCTTCAGTGAGTTTCTAATACTTGCAGTAAGAGTCAAAACTGGTGTGGGGTTATGAGAGAACCTGAACCAGAGGAAAAAAAGAAAACAGAAAACTAGTATTGGGGAGGGCAGAGAAGGAAGAGTTGAGCCAACAGTGAGTTCAAGATTCCTTTCCTGGGTGGCTTGGGGAAACTACACAATAGCAGAAAAATGGAAACAGATGATGAGGTTTTGTGTGTAAGATTTAAGGAGTGGATGGTCAACTGAGTCAAGTGCTCTGGGTCAAGGTGTCTGATTGAGCAAAGGTCCACTGGTGGTTAATGAGGTGGTCTTTGATGACCCTAGTGACCCCTGTGTCAGAAGAACAGGGAAGCTGGGAGACAAGGCTGAAAAGTGAAGGAGTCATGCAGAAATGGAAGGCAGCAGGTGTGTTACTTAATTAAGAAACCTGGCAGTGGGAGAAAGAAACAGAATGGTAGCTGAAAAGGGCAGGAGGATCAAGTAAAGGATTTTTCCCCCAAGATTGGAAAGTCCTGTGTATATTTCACAGGCAGAAAGAAAAAAGGTAGGAGAAAGATGTGTGCTTTGGCATGAGAGTCAGGATAATTATAGAGACAAGGTTCTAAAAGGGACAGGAAGGGAATGGGACTGAGAACAAACAGAGTTTAGCCTTAGAACAAAGGGAAGAGACAGACCTCTCCAACTGAGATTGTGTTCTTGTCATTTCCGCCAAATCATAAACACGCCTTACATTTATTTGTTTAGTGTGCAGCTAGCATCTAGGTGTACTCACAGCTGCTCTTAAGTTAGATTCTTCTTCGTCATCATCAAATACAGCTACCATTTATAGATCATGTGCCCAGCAGTTTAACTCTGTCATCTCATAAGAAGAGTACAATTATCATTCCCGTCATACAGATGAAGAAACTGAGGGAAAAGATATTATAATGAACTTGACCAAGATAACCCAGCTGCTAAGGGAGACAGCTGTGTTGGATGCTAGACAATTCAATTCTAGAACCCCTGCTCTCCTGTGCTGCTTTCTGACACTTCACAGAGTTGAAAATAATTGCCTCTAGAGAGTAGGATTAGAGGGCAGAGAGCGTGTGGCAGAGGCCTGCTGTCTTTTGATATAAGCCTTTAGTATTATGTGACTTTTTACTAGAGGAGGAGCTTTTCAATGACTATTATTTATCTGAGGGGTCAAATCCGCTGAGCTTGGCTTGCTCTATGCTCCCTGCCAGTGAGCTCTTGCTTAATATACATCACACTTAAGTATAAATTCACCCCTGGCTGGGTGTGGTGGCTCATACCTATAATCCCAGCCCTTTGGGAGGTCAAGGTGGGTGGATCATCTAAGGTCGGGAGTTCGAGACCAGCCTGACCAATATGGTGAAACCCCGTCTCTACTAAAAACACAAAAATTAGCTGGGTGTGGTGGTGCATGCCTGTAATCCCAGCTACTCGGGAGGCTGAGGCAGGAGAATCGCTAGAACCCTGGAGGCGGAGGTTGCAGTGAGCCAAGATCGTGCCATTGCACTCCAGCCTAGGCAACAAGAGCAAAACTCCATCTCAAAAATAAATAAATAAATTAATTAAACAAAATAAATTGACCCCTGACCAACCCCATGTCCAGATCCTTATCAGGTAGGTTTTCCATGATACATTCTTTAAAAGCAATTAAAACAAAATATTTGTATAAAGGCATTTGCACTCTTTTATAATAAAAATCCCAGCCAGGTGAGGTGGCTCACACCCACAATCTCAGCACTTTGGTCAGACCCCCTCTCCTGAGGTCAGGAGTTCGAGAACAGCCTGGCCAACATGGCAAAACTCTGTCTCTACTAAAAATACAAAAATTAGCTGGGTGTGTGATCCCAACTATTCAGGAGGCTGAGGCAGGAGAATTGCTTGAACCCAGGAAGCAGAGGTTGCTGTAAGCCAAGACTGCACCACTACACTCCAGCCTAGGCAACAGAGCGAGACTCCACCTCAAAAAATAAAAAATAAATAAAAACAAAATCCCCACTAATAAAAAGCAAAAGCAAAAAGAGCTAGTACTAGTATTAGTGCTGAGGTGATGAGTCAGCTTTCTCAGTGCTGAAGGTGAGGTCACCAGCCTAGAAGGGACAGGGTGAAAATGAGGGCTTGACCCTCACTAATACAGCAGCCAATAGCCTTTCTTGGATCCCTCTGGCCTGGTCACTCCCCTGCCAAAACCCTTCCTAGATGTCCCATGCCTTCAGGACAGAGTCCAAATGTCTTACAGGCTTACAAGATGTTATGACCCTGCGCCATTTACCTCTCCAGACTAAAGGCGTATCACCACCCCATCGCCATGACTCCCTGCCTCCCTCCCCATCTCCAGCTACAGTGATCTTAAATTGTGCTTTCTTTGCCTCCCTGGAACTTTGTATCAGCTGTGTCCCCTGGCTGAATTGGGCTTTCCTTTCTTCTTCTTCACCTAGTTAGTTTCCAGGACTCATCATTCAGGCTAATTTAGCATTACTGCTTCCAGGAAGTATTCCTGACTTCCATGCCTAGGTTATGGGCCTCCCCGGGTGTTCCCATTGCACTCTACTTTCTTCACCACAGCACTTGCTCCAAGTCTACTTCCCAGTATTCGTGACCTTGTGTTTTCTCCTCCCACACCGATTATGGGCTGACCCTATGAGTTGCTTTAACCAACAGAGTGCAGAAGTGATGCTATGCCAGTTCCTGCCAGCTTCCACTTGTGTACTTTTGGAAGTTCTGAGCCACTGTGTAAGAAGTTCAGCGACCCAGCTGGAGAGGTTATGTGGAGCAGAGGGGACCTGAGACTACATGGAGAAAGAGGCCCAGCCTTTCCAATGCCCTGCTTGAGTCTTCATATGACTGCCATCCGACTGCAGCCTCATGAGAGACCCCAAGTGAGACCAGCAGAACTGCCCAGCTGAGCCCAGTCAATTTGCAGAACTGTGAGAGATGATTGTTTTAAGCCACTAAATTTTTTTTTTTTTTTTTTTTTTTTTTTGAGACGGAGTCTCGCTCTGTAGCCCGGGCTGGAGTGCAGTGGCCAGATCTCAGCTCACTGCAAGCTCCGCCTCCCGGGTTTACGCCATTCTCCTGCCTCAGCCTCCCGAGTAACTGGGACTACAGGCGCCCGCCACATCGCCCGGCTAGTTTTTTTTTTTTGTATTTTTTTTTAGTAGAGACGGGGTTTCACCGTGTTAGCCAGGATGGTCTCGATCTCCTGACCTCGTGATCCACCCGTCTCGGCCTCCCAAAGTGCTGGGATTACAGGCTTGAGCCACCGCGCCCGGCCTAAGCCACTAAATTTTGGGGTGTTCGTTATGCTGCAATAAGTAACTAAAACACCACTCTGTATTTTAATTGCCTACTGACTTTGTTTGCACTCCTAGGCTATTTTCTGTGAGGGCAGGGACCACATTCAGTTTTTGGGTTTTTTTTTCCCTCAAGACAGAGTCTTGTACTGTCACCCAGGCTGGAGTGCAATAGCGCGATCTTGGCTCACTGCAACCTCTGCCTCCTGGGTTCAAGCGATTCTCCTGCCTCAGCCTCCCAAGTAGCTGGGATTACAGATGCGTGCCACCACACTGGCTAATTTTTTGTACTTTTTTTAGTAGAGATGGGGTTTTACCATGTTGGCCAGGCTGGTCTTGAACTGCTGGCCTTGTGAACCACCCACCTCAGCCTCCCAAAGTGCTGGGATTACAGGTGTGAGGCACTGCGCCTGGCCCACATCCATGTTTTAAAATTGTTACATACTTAGCATATCCTTTAGCACTAAATATATCATATATTTGATTAATGCAAATTAAGAATGCCTACAGAAATGAAGGCAACAAGTATCTAGAATACTCACTGTAGTGAGAGTACACAAAGTACACAATGGCATGTGTAGTAATCATGAAAGGTGATTAACTGGACAGCAGGCAATAGGTTCCCAACGTCAGACAGTTTACCTTTGTGGAGGGATTGAGTCAACTTGAGGGACTGTGCAGAGGGACTGAGCCACAATCCAAAACCAGAGTTTGGGGTCTGGCAGTTGAGGGAGCTGCCATTCAACCAACACCACTCCCATGGGCTGTACCGAACAGGTGGTCTGCTGTGGGCTCCAGCCACCCTCGCCATCTACCTTCACTCAAGTGGTCTGCTGATGTTCCTGTTTATGGGGACAAGAGATGCCATAATGCCATTCTATACATGGGGACAGATGTCCTAGTCTCTCCTTCAAAACTTTTCTACTAGCTTCAAACAGGGAGGGCCCTCAACTAATGTTTTTATGTGCAATGAATATATTTCTACTCGTATCAGTAAATCCCCTGGGTGGGGTCTGGTACCCTTGGCTGTAATAATCATTAGTACAAGGTGTTCGGTCAACAGGCATTGTTTGGACATATTCTTTGGGCTGACAATTTACGTCAAGCCCTATGTGGGACACGGAAGAGGAAAATGCCATTCCTGCCCTGAAAGGAGAGAATTGGGAAGGCTAGAGTCACACAAATGAGATAAATACCAAGGCAGCATATAATTATTTCTAACTGTGTAGTAAGAAATTAAGTGCTATAGGAATTGGGAAAAGTAGGGAGCAGGGAGGGCTCAAACAGTTGAGGAGTCTACACTGAAGAGCTGGGATTGGGTTGAGCCTTGAGAAATGACACAAACTATGCATAGTCTGAAAGGAAGGAGGGTACAAAAGACTCAGAAGGAAGAACACAGCTGAACCAGTATACTTGTTTGTTACTTTATTTTGAAGACAGTAACACAAGGAATGTGAAAGGTAGCCGTTCCAAATCCCGAAGCAAGGCCATTTCTGAATAGTCGCCCAACATTCAAACTTCTGGGCCTTTATTTATTGTTTCCTCTGCTTGCAATGCCTTTCTTCCTTCTCCACCTGGCAAGCTCTTATTAATATTTAAAGGCCCTGCTCAAATGTAACTACTTTTCTGAAGCCTTCCAAGGGATCCCACAACCCATTGCTCATGCTTCTATGGGAACATAATCTATTATACTTGCCTACTTACTCCCCTACTACTACAATTAATAGCAACTTACACTTACTGGGCTTTTACTATGTGCCAGGAACGATGCTAAACATTTTTATTTATTTTTTATTTTTTGAAGGGTATTCCCGAAACACCAAGCTAAACATTTTTTAACGTATTATTTTATTTAAACCTCACAACAATTGCATGAGGTATTATTTTCCCTATTTTATGGATGAAGCTCTTGAGACTTAGTGTGATTAAGGAACATGCATAAGATAACATAGCTATGAAGTAAGCAAGTTGTGATTCCAACCTAGATTTGTGGGACTCCAAAGCCCACTACTAATCCACTGGACCGAGTTCTTGGGAGGCCACAAATGCTCATTCCTCATCTGTTTTCTCACATCCTAGGATGGGCTGATATATGGTTCAAAAGTTGTTTAACGGCCAGGCGCGGTGGCTCAAGCCTGTAATCCAAGCACTTTGGGAGGCCAAGGCGGAAGGATCACCTGAGGTCCAGGAGTTCAAGACCAGCCTGGCCAACATGGTGAAACCTTGTCTCTATTAAAACTACAAAAACTAGCAGGATGTGGTAGCGGGCACCTATAATCTCAGCTACTTGGGAGGCTGAGGCAAGAGAATCGCTTGAACCTGGGAGGCGAGATCACACCATTGCACTCCAGCCTGGGTGACAGAGAATCCATCTCAAAAGAAAAAAAAAGTTGTTTAACAAATTAATACAACTTTCAAGCCACATGCCTGGGTCTAAAAGTAGGTGCCCCCAATACACTTTTACCCCAGGTAGAGACTTCTACCCATCTTAAAGTCACATACCTGGAGAAAGGGGATAGGGAGGAAATCTAAACATCTTACACTTGAATGTGAGCTCCGTTATTTCACGAATTCAAGTGTGGTGAAAGGAACTATTTTTTTTTTTTTCCGAGATGGAGTCTCACTCTCACCCAGGCGCGGTCTCGGCTCACTGCAACCTCCGCCTCCCGGGTTCAAGCAATTCTCCTGCCTCAGCCTCCGGAGCAGCTGGGATTACAGGCGCCCACCACCACGCGCAGCTAATTTTTGTATTTTTAGTAGACACGGGGTTTCACCATGTTGGCCAGGCTGGTCTCGAACTCCTGACCTCAGGTGATCCGCCCGCTTCAGCCTCCCAAAGTGCTGGGATTACAGGCCTGAGCCACCGCGCCCGGCCAGAATTATTCTTTTCCACAAAAGAACAAACACATACATAACTTTTGCCACGTCTGAAGACGAGGGTTCTAATAGGGCGCGGGTGGTGTATCAGGTATTTTTAAAGGAGCTACCCAAGAATCTCAGCCTGTCAGGCCAGTCATTCCATTTGACCCTATCTGGCGCGGATTGGGGCCCGGACAAGGTAAAGGGTTGACATGAAGCTGCACAGTGAGACAACGCTGGGCCCGAGCTAGAAGCCAGAATCAAAGCCTTGTCCCGTGCGGTTTCTCGTCGCAGTCGGGCCCTGGCCTGGCATCTCCAGGCAGGTGGCCTTGGACGGAAGCTCGGCCTACTGGCTTCACTTGTGGGACCCTGGGGGTCCTCTTCTCCGCCCACGGAGCCTGGTTACTCCCACCTCCTCAAGCCTAGGGCCTGGGGAAGCCTTTCCTCGTTCGCGGCCTCACGGACTGCAAGGTCCTCTTGCTCCCCCGAAGTCGCTCCAGCACCGCTTCTCAAGATTCCCGCTTCCGAGCGGCTCGCTTCGCCACCTGCGGTCCCTAGCCTCTGCTTGGGAAGGCCAAGGACATCCCCCACGGAAGCCTGGGCCCACATCCCCATGCCCTTGCGGCACGTCACCTCCCCGCTGGCCCAGAATATGCCTCCGCCCTGCACTTCCTCCCTGTAGCGCCGTCTTTCCGGCCGGGCTCCCTTCTAATTGGCCGGCTCAAAGCTTCCTCAGGGACTCGGCCACTCGGGGCACTGCAGCGGCCTCTGTAGCCGCTGTCCCGAGGTTTAGACTCGCCCTTTCGGCTGCGAGCTCTCTGTGGTGCCGGCAGCGACATGTGGCGCCTCCCGGGACTCCTGGGCCGAGGTAAGGGACGTCCCAGCGGCCAGCTTCACTCTAGGCCGCAAAGACCGAACTGGAGTGGGGGCGGGCCCGAGGAAACAGCCGAAGCGATCGTGGGCGGGGTTAGAGCTAAGGAAGGTGGGGCCTGAAAGAGGGCGGGGAAGTCAGGGGTTGTTGGAACTTGAGATGTGGGTGGGCCTAGCGAGAAGAGGGTGGAGTCCAAGGAGATGGTGGGACTGTTGGGAGGGGGTGGAGTCCAATGGCAGGAGATGGTGGACTGAATGAATGAAAGACGATTAGGGGCCAATGGTGTAGGCATAGCCAGTGAAGAGAGGAGGGGTTTAGAGACAAAGAGACGCAAACATTAGTGAGAGTATGTGTATGAACGTTTGGTTATCTTAGAAGAGTGGTTGGCATCTATAGGAGAGCAGCAGAATCACATGGGTGCTTTAAAAAATTGTGGATGCTCTATCCTGAGAAATCTTAGTTTATTGGTTCTGGGGTACTACCCTAGAATCTGTAGTAGATAAAAGATTCCCATGTGTATCCATGTTTAAGAACCTCTGCTGAGGCAGATGACAGTGATTCCTGGGTTCTTGTTGAGGTGCCTGAGTTTTGGTTGTTCTCTTCAGCTCTTCCCCGTACGCTGGGACCTAGCCTCTGGAGGGTGACTCCTAAGTCCACCAGCCCAGATGGGCCTCAGACTACCTCCTCCACTTTGCTGGTTCCTGTGCCTAACCGTGACAGGTAAGATAGTGCCATTTTGCCACTCGTTTCCTCCCCTGGTCTCCCTTTTTTTTTTTTTTTTTTGAGACTGAGTCACATTCTGTTGCCAAGGCTGGAGTGCAGCGGCGCAATCTCAGTTCACTGCAATCTCCACCTCCCGGGTTCAAGCAATTTGCTGCCTCAGCCTCCCAAGTAGCTGGGATTACAGGCACCAGTCCCCACGCCCTGCTAATTTTTATTTTATTTTATTTTATTTTGTTGTTTTGAGATAGAGTCTCGCTCTGTCGCCCAGGCTGGAGTGCAGTGGCGCTATCTCGGCGCACTGCAACCTCCGCCTCCTGGGTTCAAGCAATTCTTCCAAGTAGCTGGGATTTCAGGCGTGTACCATCACGCTCGGCTAATTTTTTTTTGTATTTTTAGTAGACACGGGGTTTCACCATGTTAGCCAGGGTGGTCTTGATCTCCTGATCTCATGATCCGCCTGCCTCAGCCTCCCATAGTGCTGGGATTACAGGTGTGAGCCACTGCGCCCAGCCAATTTTTATATTTTTAGTAGAGACGGGGTTTCACCATCTTGACCAGGCTGGTCTTGAACTCCTGACCTCATGATCCACCCACCTCAGCCTCCCAAATTGCTGGGATTACAGGCATGAGCCACCATGCCCATTCCCTGGTCTCCCTTTGCCCCTACTTGACAGCCTCTTATTTTATCATCTAGGTCGGGTCCACATGGCCCAGGCACCAGTGGGGGTCCAAGGTCCCATGGATGGAAGGATGCCTTCCAATGGATGTCTGCCCGTGTCTCCCCAAACACCCTGTGGGATGCCGTATCTTGGGTAAGGCTTCCCCAGCCTTGTCCTTGACCTTCAGTGTAGGTGAGAATGATCCTGCATGGATATACAGCCTACCCTGGAAACAAGGGCTAGGGAATCACTGTGTCCATTTAACAAGTAACCCATGGTATTGGAGCATATTCAAGTAGATATTGCCACTTTCCCCACCCCCGCCATGTATGTTTTCCTCATTTCATTCAGTAAATGTTTATTTAACACCTTCTCTGGGCCAGGCATTTTTGCTATGCACTACAGACATAGCAGAGAACAAGATAGATATATTCTTGCCTTCATGGATATTACAATAAATAGTAATACATTGCATCATTTTTTAAATTACTTATTTATTTTTTTAATTAGTTTTATTTTTTTTTCTGAGACAGAGTCTTGCTCTGTCACTCAGGCTGAAGTGCAGTGGCATGATCTCGGCTTACTGCAACCTCTGTCTCCCCGGTTCAAGCAGTTCTCCTGCCTCAGCCTCCCAAGTAGCTGGGATTACAGGCACGTGCCACCACGCCTGGCTAATTTTTGTGTTTTTTAGTAGAGATGGGGTTTCACCGTTTTGGCCAGGCTACTCTCGAATTCCTGACCTAGTGATTTACCCACCCCGGCCTCCCAAAGTGCTGGGATTATAGGCGTGAGCCACTGCGCCCTCATAGTATTATTTATTAATGTAAAGTATTATACATGCATTGTCTTGTGTAATCATTACAAAATTTTTACAAGGGAAATATCACCTTTGTTTTACAGATGAGGAATCTCAGGCTCTGCAATATTAGGTAACATGCATAGGGTCTCATACCTGTTAAGTGGAAGAGCCAGATTTAACTCTGGAGTTCATGTTCTACTGCTTGGTTGCTCCATCTAATACAGAGCCTAGCCCATGATAGTTACTCAATAAATATTTGTTGAAACTGATCTAAAAGGTCAGATTCTTAGTAGTGAATACTAGGTCTCATAGGGCAGAGTCTTTGCTTTTCAGGCAACGCTCCAGGTAAAAGTTCTGCTTATAAGGTCTTCTGAATGAAGTTGACACACACATCACTCTCATGTTTGTCACAGCTCATCCCTGCTGTTTTCATGCTGTGTACTTTGGACAAATGACTTGACCTCTGTGACCCTTGGCTTTCTCAATCTGTAAATTGGTGACACCAGCAGAGCTGAGCCTGGGATGTCTCCATGACAGGGTTACCTCTCTCTGAGGAGCTGTGTACTAAGGCCATATCACACCCTGAAGAGAGGAGCATTTTCCCATGTTGCCAAAGAAGATCTGAGCCCTAGGGCTGTCCCATAGTGAGAAGTAGGAAGTGGGCCTGGATTCCAGAAGTCCCAATGCCATCCCTGTGCTCTGTCACTACTGCTCATATGAAAGGGTCTGCACGCAAGCTGTCCTCAGTACCATAGATACTTGTCTTTGTTCTTCACAATGCTGGTGCCATTTCTTCTGGCCTTATCTCACATGTCACCCCCACAGAGAAGCTTTCCCTGACTCCTTGTCTTGTCAGGACCCCTCTTATGCTCTGTGTAGCTCCCTGATTGGTTTCCTTCTTGGCATTTAGCATCATTAGTAGTTATTGTATTTATTTCTCTCTGTACTTGTGTTTTGTCTTTTTAAACACAAGGTATAAACTTCATGAGGGCAGAAACTATGTCTGTCTTACTTGCTATTGTATGCAGTGCCTGTAGCAACAAGTAAGTATCTGGATCAGCCTCAGTGTTTTTTGTGTGTGTGTGTGTGTGTGTGAGACAGAGTCTTGCTCTGTCGCCCAGGCTGGAGTGCAGTGGCCAGATCTCAGCTCACTGCAAGCTCTGCCTCCCGGGTTCACGCCATTCTCCTGCCTCAGCCTCCCGAGCAGCTGGGACTACAGGTGCCCGCCACCTTGCCCGGCTAGTTTTTTGTATTTTTTAGTAGAAACGGGGTTTCACCGTGTTAGCCAGGATGGTCTCGATCTCCTGACCTCGTGATCCGCCCGCCTCGGCCTCCCAAAGTGGTGGGATTACAGGCTTGAGCCACCACGCCTGGCCAGCCTCAGTGTTTTTTTAGGCTGGAGTGCAGTGGTGCAATCCTGGCTTACTGCAACCTCTGCTTCCCAGGTTCAAGCAATTTTCATGCCTCAGCCTCCTGAGTGGCTGGGATTACAGGTGTGTGCCACCACACCCAGCTAATTCTTGTATTTTTTAGTAGAATGGAGTTTCTCCATATTGGCCAGTCTTGAACTCCTGGCCTTAAGTGATCCACCTGCATCAGCCTCCCAAGTGCTGGGATTACAAGCGTGAGCCACTGCGCCCGACCCTGAGGCAACCTTCTTAAGCATAACACAAGGAGACAGGAGACAGGGAAAACCAAGCAGTCTCTGGGATAAGAGCCAGCTCAGGTCTTCTGCAGACCTGTCAGAAAAGAAACACCTTTACAAAGCTTACACCTGGAGATGTGTGTGTGCTGGGATGACTTGATTAGGGGAATGGGAGTTGGTGGAAGGAGGGGTTGTGCAAGACTGGAAAGAGAGCCTAATGGGGAACTCTGACCTGTTGCTGTATTTGCAACTAGGTGCCAACCTACTCCCATTATCTTTTTGCCTGCTTAGTCTTTGCTTATTTAGTCACTTGATCAAGCATTTATTTAGTTTATACTTATTAGGTCCCTACTATATTTTAGCACTGTGCTATACTTTTGCACCAGAGATACATTGGTGAGTGAAACATACATGGTCCCTGCCCATGTTGTGCTTATAGACTAACAGGAGAGACAGACCTTAGATAAATAACTGTGGAGATGATTGTTTAAATGCCGGTGTGGTCAGGGCTCCAGAGAAGTTAGGGTGTTGTGAAAGTTTGTAGTCGGGGAGCTGCCCCACCTGGATTTCCTGAGGAAGTGATGTTTGAGTGTAAGGCTGGGTCTGACGGAGTTGACTGGTGAAGGACCGTGTCCTTAATGTGCTGTCTTTCCCAGGGCACTTTGGCCGTGCTGGCCCTGCAGCTGGCAAGGCAGATCCACTTCCAGGCATCCCTGCCAGCAGGACCTCGGCGGGTAGAACACTGCTCCTGGCACAGTCCCCTGGACCGTTTCCTCTCATCTCCCTTGTGGCACCCCTGCTCCTGTGAGTTCTCAGTCCTGGGGACAGGAGGGCTGGACTGGGAGTTTCTCTGGGCCAGGAAGCGTCTCTGGACACACCTCAGGAAAAGAGCCATCAGCAGCTCCTTGCCTTTCCTATCTGAAGTCAGAGGAAGAGGAATGTGGGGAAGTTCTATCCACCCAGGGTGTGGGCCATACCTACCCCTCAGTGTCTTTCCATTTCCTCCCATCACCTCCAACCGAGGGAGCCCCGCAGGGTCCAGACTACTTTAGATTCTGGGTGTGGCTTCCTGGCCCACATTCAACCAGTTAAATTATTCTCTGGTCAGTCACTCATTCATTCATCAATAAATGAATCTTTATTGAGCACCTATTATGTGCCATGGTGCAGAGGCAACATAGCCTAGTGGTTGAGGCTCTAGAGTCAGATTCTAGAGGTTCAAATCCCAAAACTGCTGCATACTAGTCTTATGTCTCTGAACAAGTCACTTTTAACTTCCTTCTGCCTCAGTTTTTTCATCTATAAATTGGGGTAATAATAAAACCCACCCCATAGGTTTCTTGTGAGGACTAAATGAGTTAATACATGTCAAGGACTTAGGGCAGTGCCTGGCACATAGTAAGTGTGCAGTAATTATTAGTTTAAGCATTAGTTCTTATTATGATGATAATCACTGGCAATATTGCTATCAAAGAAAGTGCTAGGTACTGGGGCTACAACAGTGAGTAAGGTAGGCGCCTCCCTGCCATTGAAGAATTTAGGCAGAGAACTGATTGATGGTTAGGGCGGGAGATCAGCACAAATACAGGCTCCTCTAGACTCCTCTGGAGGGAAGCCAAGGAAACAGAGAAGGAGGAGTGTGAAGGAAGTATCACAAGAGTTTCAAAATTCTTCTATGGCCTCTCAAACCTCAGGGAGGACTCAGTCAAGCCGAAGCAGCCTGCACTGATCCTCTTCTGACCTGATCACTCTTTTTTTTTTCTTTTGAGACAGAGTTTTGCTCTCACCCAGGCTGGAGTAGTGGTGTGATCTTGGCTCACTGCACCCTCCGCCTCCTGGGTTCAAGCAATTTTCCTGCCTCAGCCTCCCGAGTAGCTGGGATTACAGGTGTGTGCCACTGCAACCCGCTAATTTTTGTATTTTTAGTACAGATGGGGTTTCATCATGTTGGCCAGGCTGGTCTTGAGCTGCTGACCTCAGGTGATCCACCTGCCTAGGCCTCCCAAGGTGCTGAGATTATAGGTGTGAGCCACTGTGCCTGGCCCAGACCTGACGGCTCTTGCTGGCTCTTTCCAGCACTGCGACAACACGTCCTCCCCAGCCCTGATTGCCCAGCTCCCAGGCACACTGGCCTCAGGGAGCCCAGGCTTGGCCAGGAAGAAGCCTCAGCCCAGCCCCGGAACTTCTCACACAACTCCTTGAGAGCAGCTCGTCCTCAGGACCCCTCTGAGGAAGGTATGTCCCTGCCTCATGGAAGCAGCAGAAGGCAGAGGGTGGTGGTGGCGAACCGGGCAGAGGGACGTTGCTTGCTGTGAAGGGAATTGGCCCTCCTGTGAGGTCCCATGCCTTGTGAGGTGATTCAGGGTCATTTCGGTTCCTGGCGAGGGTGCTGGATGGAAAGCCTGGGTAGATTGGAGGAATCCGAGAAAAGAAGTACAACTTTCTTCTTTGCCCTGGCCAGGTGTCGGCCTTTCCCTTGCAGGTCCCAGTGATTTTGGCTTCCTGCATGCCAGTGGCAGCATCGAGTCCAAGGCAAAACCAGCCCAGCCTCAGCCCACTGGTGAAAAGGTATTATCCAGATTTGGCCACCTGGCTCCTCATAACATTCTCTTGGGCAGGTGGCAATCCCAGTAAACCGTCCCTTGGTAAGTCTTTATATTTCTTTTCCAGGAACAAGATAAATCAAAAACTCTTTCCCTTGAGGAGGCTGTGACTTCCATTCAGCAGATCTTCCAGCTCAGTGTTTCCATCGCTTTCAACTTCCTGGGTAACCAAATGGACCCTACCTCAAGGCAGGAGGGTGGGAAAATGGAAAGGGTATGGGGTAGGTCAGATATAGTCAGGATAGGGAGTGGCTTAAACGAGAGATTTTATTTTCTCCCAGGTAGGGAGATTTTATTTGGTCCCAGGTAGGTAGAACAAATCTGGCGTGGCAGGGACCCATTCTTATGCAAATGTGCCCTGCCATTTTAAAACTGGCTCCCAACTTGAGGCACAGTTGGCAGTTCCAGCTCCTGTCCTCCTGTCCATATTCTAGCCAGCTGGAAGGGGCAAGGTACTAAAGGATCACTCCTTCCCTTTAATCTAGACTTTGCACAAATCCTTATCCAGAATGTAGGCACATGGCCACACCTCACCACCGAGGAGACTAGTTACTGTGTATGAAGGAGAAAATACATCTTGGAGGGCACATAGCATTCTCTGCCACGCTTAGGAAAGAACAGGCTCCTGGGGTTTGGAGCAGACCCTCAATGTGTGAACAGGAACCTCTTACCCTCATGTGGGGACTCCAGACACCCTTCCACCATTTGTCCTGGTCTCTGCAATAACTAGGCTCCTTTTAGGCCTTCTAACATGGGGACTCAGACTCCCCACAGCATCTGCTGGGGTCTAGTGGGCAGATAGGCGAGAGGCTGGGATTCACTCACAACAAATTTATTGAGCATTTACCTTTTGCCAGTTCCTATTTTAGGTACTGGGGATACAGTGATTTACAAGACAAAGTCCTTATTCTCAGGGAGCAGAAAAACAATAATTGAGAAATAAATAAAAAGAGAATTTCAGATGTTGATAGATGTTATGAAAAAAATAAAACAAAGGAATGTATTAGTGACTTGAACAAGGAGCAGTTTTGATTTAGAAGTCCTCACTGAGCAGAAGACCTTTGATGTAAGACCTGTCACAAAAGTAGCCACTTTTGTTTCAATCTGGAGAAAGAGCTTTCCAAGTGGCGGGAAAAGTAAGCGCAAAAATCCTGAGGCAGGATCGGATTTTGATTGCTAAGGGAACAAAAGAAAGGTGAGTGTGGCTGGAGCTTAGAGATCTTGAGAAGGGCCGAAGGAGATAAAGCCAGAAAAGCAGTCGGGTCAGATCAGGTGAGGTCTTCTGAGCCACAGTAAAGAGTGTGGATTTTCTAAGTGAGATAGGAAGTCTTTGGAGGGCTTTAAGCCGGAGCTGGAAATGGGGCAGTCACATGATCTGATGTACTTTTCCAAAGATCTCTCTGGCTGCCATATAGACAGACATGGATTGTAGGATTGCCAGGGAGGAAAAAGGAGACCAGGTAGGCGCTGTTGGTGACAGCTAAACAAAACCTGTCGGTGGCGTGGTCTAGAAGAGAGAAAGGAGGGAGCAAGAAGAGTAGATGGATCTGGGTATATTAATGAGCCAGGTGGGAAACAGGAGGATGGTGGGATCCTTTGCACTCTTGAGTCTTCTCCCCAAGGGCAGAGGGCTCTGTCAACCCTGGACAATGAGTTTGCAGGCAGCAGGGAGGCAACTTTATTTAATTCACTGCTGGCTGAATGGAACCTGGTTTCTCCCTCATTAGCTTTATGTGATTTTGATGGGCAAAGAGTCTCTTCTCAGAATTTTCTTGCCCATCCCTTCATTCATATATTCATGTATTCAGCAAGCACTTGGAACGGTGGCAGAACACAAAAGGAGCATAAGCCATAATCATGTTTTGCATTTGTATGGTGCCTTCACCCTAGGCGAAGTTATTTCTTCTACATTCTTTTTCTGCTTCTGCCTCCAGGATTTTACAGTCTAATTGAGGAGACAGGACTTGTTCTTTTGAAACGGTTTAGTTTGTAGAAAAGGCTTGGTATATTAAGTAAGTGCCAAAGAAGTGTTTAAAGCCTGAGTGTGGTCTGAAGGTTCTAGAGCAGACACAGGATGGGAGCTTTGATGGTGGAGGTGGAAAGAGAGATCCCAGGCAGGAGAGACAGTTGGAGCAAAGGCTTTGAGTTGAGAATTGGCCGTGCCCTGATCCTTTCCTGTTTCCTCTTTGGGCAATGAAAAGAGCATGGGCTTTGGAGTTGGACGTGCCTGCATTCAGGTCTTGACACTGCTGTATTACCGCTCCCAATTTCTTCATAAAACAAGATTAACGGTATCACTTGTATCAGTTAGGGTTTGTTGGTTATAAGCAACCTAAACCCACGCTGGCTAACTTAAGCACAAAAGGAATCTATTGGGATATATTGACCTGCCAAGCCTCAGAAAGGACAGGAATCAGGGAAACTCCAGAGACCCAAGAGGCAGCAGCTGATAGGCAGTATCTTCAGAGTGCTGCTGTCAGAATAAACCTACAAGGGCTGTTTTCTCTTCTTGTCCCAACCAGATCAAGGTTCAGATTCCTGAGAAAGAACCTCCGTGGTTAGGAAGAACACAAGCACATTGATTGACAGCACTAGGGGACGGGTTGTTCCCAATGGGAAATCTAGATGCTATTACCAAGAGAGGAGGAGTGGTTTACAGCAGGGCAGAACCCACTGCTGTCTATGGCAAACCAGTGAAATATTCAGAGGGTAGAAATATATGCAAAGGGCTGGACACAGTGGCTCACGCCTGTAATCCCAATGCTTTGGGAGGCCAAGGCAGGTGGATCACCTGAGGTTAAGAGTTTGAGACGAGCCTTGCCAACATGGTGAAATCCAATCTCTACTAGAAATACAAAAGTTAGCCAGGCATGGGGGCAGACATCTGTAATTCCAGATACTTGGGAGGCTGAGGCAGGAGAATCGTTTGAACATAGGAGGTGGAAGTTGTAGTGAGTCGAGATTGTGTCACTGCATTCCAGCCTGGGCAACAGAGCAAGACTCAGTCTCAAAAATATATATATATATGTATATACATGTGTGTGTGTATATATATATATGTTAAGTGTCTGGCACAAAAAAAGAAAAGGAGGAGAATCAGATGTGGAGTCTGTAGGTACCTGGCTAAGGGTGTGGGAAAGTTCGCTGAAGAAGCTATGAGTGTTTGTGCCCTGTGCCTTCTTACAGGGACGGAGAACATGAAGAGTGGCGACTACACGGCAGCCTTTTCTTACTTCCAGAAAGCTGCAGCCCGCGGCTACAGCAAAGCACAGTACAATGCGGGCTTGTGTCATGAGCATGGCAGAGGCACCCCCAGAGACATTAGCAAGGTATTCCCCTGCCCCCAAGCCCGCCCCTGTGCTGGGCTGCTGAGATTGATGTCTAGAAATGAGCAGTGGGCAGGGATGGGGGAAAGTTTGGCTTCTTTTCTCCACTTGGTTCTAGCCAAGCTGCGAAGGAAAAATAAGAAAGAAGCTCCTAACTTCCAGGAATTTAGACTCAAAATTCAGGGAGGGCAGGGATTTTGCCTTTCTTCTTTGCAACTATATCCTCAGCCTAGAATAGCATCTTGATTAATGGATTAATGAATTTTTAAAAAGTGGGATGAGAACACAAAGAGGTTATATGTAAGAATGTATTTCTTAGGGTTGTATGTGAAGGCAGAAAAACCCAAAAAACCCTGAAAGTTTCTTCACTAGAAAACTGGTTAATTACATCTATTTGGGCCTTAAAATGATGTGCTAGATATATATGTCAGGGAAAGACATTCATGGTGTACCATTAAAGTTAAAAAAATAGGTTATAAAGTAGTATAGTATGATCTAAGTCTCTCTCTCTTTGCCCCCCCGCACACAGACATATGTGCGTGCAAATGCATAGATGTCTAAAATGTATGTGTGTATGTCTAACATATACATGTGAGAAGATATTTACAAGGCTGTACACTAAAATTTTAAGCAAGAATGATCTTTAGGAGGCTGAATTTCTTGGGATTTTATGTTTCTATTTTTGGTTTATATTTTAAATTTTTGGCTTATCTGAATTTTCTGACTAGTCTATAATTATGTATTATTTAATTAAAATAAATTTTTAAAATTTCACTGAAAGAAAAAGATGTACAGAGTTACCAGCTGACTGGGTGTTTCTCCCTTTGCCCCAGGCAGCCCTTTATTATCAATTGGCTGCCAGCCAGGGCCACAGCCTGGCTCAGTACCGCTATGCCAGGTGCCTACTACGAGACCCAGCCTCTTCGTGGAACCCTGAGCAGCAGAGGGCAGTGTCCATGGTGAAGCAGGCTGCAGACTCAGGCTTGAGAGAGGTGAGTGCCATTGGCAGGGTCTGTTCAAGGTCTCTGGGGCTTGTGGAGCCCGAAAGTGACCAAGATGCCTTTTTTTCCTTCCTCCTTGACCACAGGCCCAAGCTTTCCTCGGGGTGCTTTTCACCAAGGAGCCCTACCTGGATGAGAAAAGAGCTGTGAAATATCTTTGGCTTGCAGCCAACAATGGGGTATGAGCTCTCTAGTGGGCAAGCATGTTGGGGATGAAGCCTGATAAGAGAAGGGATTTTGGAACTGGTACTGAGTTCTTCTGTGCTTAGGAGATTGTTTGATAGGAGCCTTGGCCTGGCTTCAAGCCTTAGCTCTCACTGACTTACTGTGTGACCCTTGGGCAGTTGCAGTAGAACGCCGGAGCTGGCTTGCACCAGGCTGTGAGAGCTGTTGGCGGCTTAAAATCTGCTATGGTGGGAATATTTTCACCACAGGAATTGCTAAATGCCACAAAGCAGAGCTTTTTCCATCCCCGAGAGCCAGTTGTTCAACATTTATCAGCACACTACTGGGCCTGCTCACTTCTTGATTCAAACCTGTTTCCTCATTTGTAAAATCAGCATAATAATGCTTGCCTTACCTGTCCACTACTTCACAGGGTGGTTGTGAGGATCAAAATCTATCCGAGATAACTAACAGGTGTGACAGTGCTGTGTGACCTGTACACATGAAAAACGCATCATTACAAGTGATGGTAACCCAGGGAAATCAGAAGACGCCATCAGGTGGAGACAGTAAACAGGGAACACTGCTCAGTTTGGGGTGGGTGGGGATGTCTGGTTGTTTGTGAACTGGGGTCATTGACATTCAGACAATTCAGATGTGTTCCATGAAGCATTAGTTCTCTGGGATGTTTATAAGTCGTAAGAGGAAAAAAATGGTTAGATGGGTTTGGGAAGTACTGAGTTAAACAGTTCATGCAGGAAGTCTCAAAGCTTTATGTCACTGTAGATCACTGAAAAGGTCATCTGTAATTTGCTGTATTCCTCAAGTGTATTTGACCAGTGTATCTTTTGAGTTGCATCTTGAAGGACCAGGAATCTTAGATTAAATCAAGCAATATATGCGTGAACTGTAATCTCCCTACATAGGGGACTGCTGCTTCCTTTGTTTTCTGGCCAACACACTGATAGCTTCATTGAACTCCTGGGCATCAGAATGCTTTTCCTTGTCCACTCTGTGTTGCCCAAAGTATCTGTAGTAACTGTCCAAAGGGGACCAATGCCACCAAGTATCCACCAGATAATCAGACCAGCATGCTAGCAGGAGAAATGCACAAAAGGTATCTGTCATCTGCTGTGTGACACTGTATTGGGACTCAGACCTGACACTCTTCCACCCCACAGGGAATTGTGTCTTTCTGGGTTTGTACTGAGCAGCGATGCAGGGGTGGTGTTTAGGCCTTACGTGTGTCCACTGCTGTGTTGTAACCTGGTCTGTAGGGATGAGTCTGCCGTGTGTTATAGAAGTAGGGGGAGAATGTGTAGACAACTCTTCCCAGAAATTTGACTGTGGAGGGTAGAAGAGAAATGGGACCATGGTTGGGAGTCAATAATGTTTTGTTTTGTTTCGTTTTTTTTTTCTTTTTTCTTTTTTCTTTTTTGAGACAGAGTCTCGCTCTGTCGCCCAGGCTGGAGTGTAGTGGTACAGTCTTGGCTCACTGCAAGCTCTGCCTCCTGGGTTCAGGCCATTCTCCTGTCTCAGCCTCCCAAGTAGCTGGGACTACAGGCGCCCGCCACCATGCCTGGCTAATTTTTTTGTATTTTTAGTAGAGACGAGGTTTCACCGTGTTAGCCAGGATGTTCTCGATCTCCTGACCTCGTGATCCACCCTCCTTGACCTCCCAAAGTGCTGGGATTACAGGCATGAGCCACCACGCCTGGCCTGTTTTGTTTTTTTAATTGGGAGAGTGAATATGATTCGTATAGTGAATGTAAGCACTTTTCATATAGTGTATTTAATCCTTGCAACAACCTAATAAGGTAGGTGCTACTAGTATCCCACTGTATAGGTGAGGAAACTGAGGCACCATGAGTTAGAGTCACATGCCTGAGTTAACACAGCTGGTAAATGGTAGAGCCGTGATGGGAGCACAGTCTGGCTATGCAGCTGGACACCCAGCCTCTACCTCTACCTACCAGAGCCTATTTCTACCAGGAGCATAGTTCTCAGTGACAGGAGAGAGAATCGAGGATCCAGAGCTGGGGCAAAGAGCATAGCTTTTTTTTTTTTTTTTTTTTTTTTTTTGACATGGGGTCTCACGCTGTTGCCCTGGCTGGAGTGCAGTGGCGTGATCTTGGCGCACTGCAACCTCCACCTCCTGAGTTCACGCGATTCTCCTGCCTCAGCCTCCTGAGTAGTTAGGATTACAGGTGCATACCACCACAACCGCCTAATTTTTTTTGTATTTTTAGTAGAGACGGGGTTTCACTATGTTGGGCAGCCTGGTCTCCCAACTCCTGACCTCGTGATCTGACTACCTTGGCCTCCCAAAGTGCTGGGATTACAGGTGTGAGCCACTGCGCCCAGGCCGAGCATAGCTTTTTAGAGAAGAATTGCTTTTTCTGTCAGCCCTCCCAGGCAGAGATTCAGGAAGGCACAGGGCCTTTGGGAAGACAACCCTCCACCCTCGCCTCCTTGCTGTTTCAGGGCAACGTAGGAGCCCGACTCCCAGGTTTCCTGTAACTGGGCTGTTTCCTGTAGTCTTCCTTGTGCATGCTTTCAGCCAGCCTGTGCAAGAGAAGCCTCCACACTGCCCTGGCTGGAATCTCCCTGGGTGGAGGGATCCCCCTCTCCTTTGTGTTGGGTGAGCTCTGAGCCTCTGGCGTTTCATAGTTGAGATCCCTTGTTATGGGACGGGCCAAGGCTGGGTCTTGTTCCTGCATGGATGAAGTCCCAGCATGCCTGACTTCACCTTCCTCCTGCCTTAGCATTTCAGCTCCTCATTCCTGCGTGTGTTTGTCTGTTTGTCTGTCCATTTTCTACTTAGGACTCACAGAGCAGGTACCACCTTGGAATTTGCTATGAGAAAGGCCTTGGTGTGCAGAGGAATCTGGGAGAAGCCTTGAGATGTTACCGGCAGTCAGCAGCTCTGGGAAATGAGGCTGCCCAGGAGAGGCTGCGAGCCCTCTTTTCCATGGAGGCTGCAGGTACAGACCCAAGTCCGAGCCAACAGGTTCATTCCCTGAGCTCAGTACTCTGTGACAGAGTAGTAGGTAGTAGTAGTCTCTGGTCTCCTAATCATTTCCAACCCCAGTGGTGGCTAAGAACGCAGCTTTTGGGGACGGGCGCAGTGGCTCACGCCTGTAATCCCAGCACTTTGCGATGCCAAGACTGGCGGATCATGAGGTCAGGAGATCGAGACCCTCCTGGCTAACACAGTGAAACCCCGTCTCTATTAAAAATACAAAAAAAAATTAGTCAGGCGTGGTTAGCGGTACCTGTGGTCCCAGCTACTCAGGAGGCTGAGGCAGGAGAATGGTGTGAACCCGGAGGGCGGACTTGCAGTGAGCTGAGGTCACGGCACTACGCACTCAGCCTGGGGCACAGAGCGAGACTCTGTGTCAAAAAAAAAAAAAAAAAAAAAGGGGCTGGCGCGGTGACTCAAGCTGTAAATCCCAGCACTTTGGGAGGCGCGAGACGGGCGGTCATGAGGTCAGGAGATCGAGACCATCCTGGCTAACACAGTGAACCGGCCGTGCTCTACTAAAAATACAAAAAATTAGCCAGGCAACGTGGTGGGCCCCGCCTGGTTTAAGTCCCAGCTACTCGGGTGCTGAGGCAGGAGAGATGGTGTAAACCCGGGAGGCGGAGCTTGGCAGTGAGCTGAGATCCGGCACGCAGTCCACGCCTGGGCCCAGAGTGAGGACTCCGTCTCAAAAAGAACAAAAAAAAAAAAAAAAAAAAATGTGGCTTTTGGAGTTGCAGACAAACCTGAGTTTTTTGTTTTTTTTTTTTAAATTTTATTTGGATGGTGAACACCAATGTTTCATTTTTGAAACACCAAAAAAAAAACAAAAACTCAGGTTTGTCTGGACTCCAAAGCGCTTCTTTTTTTTTTGAGACGAAGTCTCAGGCTCTGTGCCGCAGGCTGAGTGCAATGGCGCCATCTCAGGCTCACTGAACTCTGCCTCCCAGGTTCAAGCGATTCTCCTGCCTCAGTGTCCCGAGTAGCTGGGATTACAGGCACCCACCACAATACCCGGCTAATTTTTTTATATTTTTAGTAGAGACGGGGTTTCACCATGTTGGCCAGGCTGGTTTCAAACTCCTGACCTCAGGCGATCCACCCGTCTTGGCCTCCCAAAGTGCTGGGATTACAGGTGTGAGCCACTGCACCCAGTCAAACCTGAGTTTTAACCCCCACTGTCACTGAACTTGGACTCCATGGCTTTTTTGCCTCAGTTTCTTCACCTCTAAAAATGAAGGTAATGGTAGCACCTAACTCATTAGGTTGTCATAAGGGTTAAATGAGATGACTCTAAGGGACTTAGCACAGGCTGACAGCACAATAGGTATTGAACAAGTGGTAGCTGCTCTGATGATTTTGTAGGAGAGACAATATCCCAAGGTTGCCTGAATTACCCTTCTAGGGCTCTGAGAGCCCTGCTCACTCATGAGTCACTGGGGTTGGGAGTTAACAATGCCTGGGGAACCAAGTCCTTGAAGAAGTGCTGGCTCCAAAGTCGGAGTCCAAGAATGTACAGCATGAGTAAGAGTTGCTCTCACCTCTTCTTGTATCCCCAGGGCCCAGCGACCTGACAGTTACAGGACTGAAGTCTTTCTCCAGCCCCTCCCTCTGCAGCTTGAACACCCTGCTAGCAGGAACCTCACGCCTACCACATGCCTCAAGCACAGGGAACCTTGGCCTCCTCTGCAGAAGTGGGCATCTCGGAGCCAGCCTGGAATCCTCCAGCAGGGCTATCCTCCCACCCCCCTACCCACTGGAAGGGAGTGTTGTAAGACTAAGTTTTGGCTAAGGTGAGATAAAACATAGTCACTGGTGCCTCTTAGGGGCCAGAGGGAGCAGGAGGTTGGATAACAAAAATAAAGCATCAGTAACCCTTTCCAGGTAGAAATTACAGCGGGAGTTCAGGTTCCCAAGCAATTTCACGTACATGGCTAGTAAGTGACTGATCTTCCCCGCCAACTTGGTAGCCTCACAGATGAGCCTTGGATGCATCCACAGTCATTTCTGGTCTGTGCACCAAAGGATGCATTCAGTGACCTATGAAAAGCCCTACTGAAGGGTCTAGAGACCTGTGCTCACCTTAGCCTTTGTCTTTGAGCAAATAACTTATCTTCTCCCTTCCTATGCCTTGGTTTTCTCACACTTAATCCTGTACTGCTGTTGCCAATGTCTGATGTGTGTATCCCTGGTTCACAAGAAGATTTTAGGTGGTATTCAAATTAATATTTTCTATTTCAGTAGTTACATATTTAATGTATAATATAAAAATATGACTAGCATATTGACCTGTAGTTTGACAAATGTTCTGTCTAGGATAAAGCTAACTGTAAAAAAAAAAAGTGAATCAGTTTAAAGAAAACATAACGTAAAAGGGGCACAGGTCCAGAGAGGTAGCAAAAATCATAGGGGCAGTTCTGTGAATGGCTGACCCTTAGAAAATACTGAATTAGGCCATCCTCAAGACTAGCTCCACCATTCACCTCTATTCATCCCCCATGGGCTCATAATCATTTTCATTTCACCTTTGATTTGGAAGGAAGAAGTTTCTTGCCCAAATGCCTGGATGTGTCTGCTTGACTTTCAGAACTTCTCACCTCAGCCCTAAAGATGGAGCCTGTGGGTTCTCAGAGAGATATCACAACTTGAGTCCCGAAGAAGAGGCCAGTTACCCACCCGCCTTCCCCCAAACCCTAAGCACCTGCGCCAGTACAGTCAAGAAGAGGAAAGTATGTGAAGACCCAGGTCTGGCTCTGCCACTTGCCTGGCCATGTCACCTTGAAGCAGTGACCTGACTCTATATTGCTTCCTCAGTTGTATACCAAAGGCAATGGTGTCTGCCATCCCACCTTACAAGACAAATGCAAGGGCATTTCACCACAGAGAGGACCTTTGTGCTCACTTTGGCCCGGGAGGCAATGATGCTCATGGTTGCATGACTTTATGAGTCGCTGGGCCAGGATGAGGACCTGGGCCTCCTGACTCCTGGCCCAGGGTTCTTGTCCATCAGTTCAGACTGCAAAGCATTATGACTGTCCTAGTCATGGGAGAGTAAATGTAGATTGCATGCTAAGAGTCCTAGAGCTGGAGAGTGTGATTTTGAGGTCCCCGTTTGGGAAACGTGTGCCAGAAATGTCTAGGTGTTTAATAAAACAGATATTGGATTATATCATCACTCTTGCCCTTGAGTATGTTGGGAAGAGCCAGGGAGATGGGCAGGGGGAGCTGAAAGCTGAGGCTCCGTCCTCATCTCTAAACTCTCCATTAACCAATTTAAAGGATCTTAAAAGCTTCTCCAAGAGAGAGACTTAGGAAAAAAAAAGATTTCTGAGTCAACGCTAATGAGTCCAATTACTGAGTTTGTGAATAGCTATTCCCTGGCTTCTGGATGTTCGCCCAAGTTGAATAGCATAGATGTGGTTAGGGTGGGGGCTGGGAGGGATAGAGGGCCCACTCCTCACAATCCCATGACTGTTTGAGTGGAGACCAACCAGCTTGGCCAATTCAAAGGCAAGAAGATTTGAGCGGGGAAAGTTGTCCACGTTTCCCTCTCTGCTTCCCACCCCACCTCTCCCAACTTCTAAGTGGTCCTGCCACACTTTCCTAGCACCTCCCTTTCACCTGGGGAGCCCAAGTGTCCTCTAGCTCCAGCTCCTCGCCTGCTCCCTGCCTCCTTTTCAGGGCTTCTCTGCACACTGGCTCACCGCTATTGGACCTTGCACATGGCCACCTTCCACAGATGGTACTCCTTGGGAGCAGGAATCTTGTTTTTGTATTCCAGTGTCCCCAGCACTCAGCGCAAGGCCCCCCGTGCAGGGTAGGAAACCTGAGGTTTCAAACTCAGGGTTTTAAGCTGTGCAGTGCACTAAGCTCTCTGCCAAAAAACAAACAAAAAAAGGTTTCTGTGGTTAAATAAGTTTGGGAAACGCTTCACCAGACGTCCCCTTTTTATAGATTCACAATATACATCAGCATATTTGAGGTTCCAAGAAGTCCTCCAGTAAAGAACTCAGTTAACCCAATGTTTTCCCTCACTGAGTGGAGCCCAGAGCCTGTTTCCCTACAGATTGCTTTTGAGCCTTCCTGGGGCACCCTCTGCATGAAATGTCACTATGTGCCCTCCCTGTGGACCCCCACTCCCCAGCCTCCCCTCTGTGGTCATTTTGGATTTTCTGACTACTTCCTTGCAGCCATAGCCGGGGCCAAGGGCTGGTTCACAGTCTGGACACTCGGTGTCCTGTGGTGAAGGCCAGATGCAGCCCTCCCGGAGTGGCTTTCCCTCCTACTCAGTCACTACTGAGCTAAATACTGATTCAATTTGGGGTACCAAAGGTTGGGGGTAGGATATTTTTAAACTCTCCAATTTAAAAAGGAAGGGCCTCTCCTGTGGAAAGAGGATGGCAGAGTTGTGAGAAAGGTGTTGTCAAGGGACCAAAAATCCTTGGCTGTTAGTCACTGCGGTCTTGATCCAGCACCAGGGGGATGGGCCTCATTGGCAGAGCTGGGGACTGCTGTGCTTTTGCCATTAAAATTCTGTTATTAATGACTCATCATCAGTGCCCCAGAGGAAGTGTGAGAGGATGAGAGGGAGGTGGCTTCCATCAGCAGGGCCAGCCTGGGTCAGGATGCTGGGTTAAAGCCTGGCGCCCTCACCAGTGAGACCTCTGTGGGAAGCTGTACTGCCTCAGTTTCCCTATCCGGAGATGCTGTTTTCGGGGAGTCCTGACACTATGATGAGAACAAGGCTATTTGATTCACTATATCTTTAGTGCTAATATAGTGTGGGACACTCAGATGTTCAGTAAATATACATTCAACAACCCCCCGCCCCATCCAGTGCCCAGCACCAAGCCTACCCAGCACATAGGAGGTACTTGAAGTAATTTGAATGAATAATTTTAAATAACGTGAATGAATAATTCTGTATTGCCCCCCACTCGCCACCTACACACACACACACACATTTGGTTCCCTGTGCTACTTCTGGCACTTAGTAATTGTTCAATAAATACAAAATGTTTGTTGCATGAGTGTTTCTGATCATGTCTTACTACTTCTCCCCCATCGTACCCAAAATTTAGTAGGAGCTAGAAAATGCTTATCTATTCTCTAGGTACACACTATGTACCAGGCCAAGCCTCTCCCTCCTCCTGTCCTCTTTTGTGGGATTTGGTTCTCTCCAGAGGTTCAGGGGTAGTGGTTGCCACATCACTCTTATTTTAGCCAGAGAAGAGGCAGGGTCAATGAGCTGCCAAACTGAGGTTGGGTGACAGACAAGGCAGCTGCCTGTCAATCTCTGAGCTGCCCCCAGGCTCTGAGTGAGTACTGCATTGCACTCCTGGTGCTGGAGAACGGCTATTGATTTAAAACAAAAAAAAAAAGTCCCTCTATGCCTCTATGCTTTCCAAATTAAGACAACATTTAACTGAGTGCTTGCTGGCTCGCCTGCTCCCTCAGTCTCCCAGGGGACAGAGCCCATCTTGGTGGAAACTGTTTTGAGCATGTCCAGAGTCTCAGCTTTGACATCTTGGCTGATGTCAAGAAGTTTCTGTAACCTTCCTGTTCAGCACACCCGGTTCTGTCACCATAGACATGGTCTCACTCTGAGCCTGTTATCGGGAAAAGTGCCGGTATCAGCTCATCAGGAGGGGATACATGGTGCAGGAGAGAACACTGTCCCTCACGTACATACACCCCCATTCTGATCAAAGTTCAGAACAGGAGCAGCTCTACCCATGAGTTATCCAGGTTCTGCAGGGAAGGCAGGGCTGAGGGCTGACCTAGAGGATTGTAGTGCTTCCTAATTTTTTTTTTTTTTGAGATGGAGTCTCGCTCTGTCGCCCAGGCTGGAGCACAGTGGCCGGATCTCAGCTCACTGCAAGCTCTGCCTCCCGGGTTTATACCATTCTCCTGCCTCAGCCTCCCGAGTAGCTGGGACTGCAGGCGCCCACCACCTCGCCCGGCTAGTTTTTTGTATTTTTTTTAGTAGAGACGGGGTTTCACTGTGTTAGCCAGGATGGTCTCGATCTCCTCACCTCGTGATCCGCCCGTCTCGGCCTCCCAAAGTGCTGGGATTACAGGCTTGAGCCATCGCGCCCGGCCGTGCTTCCTAATCTTAATTGGACCCTAAATCTCTTTGAGATTCTGACCTAAGCACCTACTTCTTTTCATAGAAAAAATGCATATCCTTCCAATTTTGCATGCAGTTCAGCAGGTTCATAGATCCTGAAGTCCAACCAAGGACGTCAGATTAAGAATCTTTGACGTATTAAAAAGACCACCATACTAAATCCCAGATCCAAATCCTGATTTGAGCAACCAGTTAAATGTCATCTTAATTTGGAAAGCTCTCCCCCACAAACCTGCCAGGTGGCTTTGGGCAAGTCATCTGCCGTTTCTTTCTATATTCTTGGCTATAAAATGAAGAGTTGAAATAGATAAAGTTCAGACTCCTTATGACAATTGCCCATGTCTGTGGATGTTTAGATAGTGTCTTAAAGCAATGCTGTGTAACCTTTTAAAGGTCAAAGTTTCCTTTAGAGAATCTGATGAGAATTTTGTATCTTCTACCTAAAAAAAAATGCCTAGACACAAAGTTTTACCTAGTATTCAGGGAGGCCAAGGAGTACAGATTTATAGCTTTTGAACTAGAATGATGCAATGGTCCCATGTGTCTAGTGATCCAGTTGCCACCTATAATTCCAGCTTCCTCAGGTCATCTCCCCATGCCCACTGTCTTCTCTCTACCCTCCCAACATCTGCTCAGCACTGAAAATTTGCTGGTAACTGGGAGGTCACCATGGTCTACTCTAGTACTGTGGTTCTCAGACTTTGCTTTTGCATAACAGAATCATTTTTTCTAATGAAGTCCTACCTGGAGCTCCAATATGGATAAAAGGGGCCTCTGAAGCATTTACTGACACATTTATTCATTCATACATCCATTCAACAGGTATTCATCAAGTGTTGCTTTGTGGCAGGAACCTGGCTGGTCAGGCTGGAGACCCTGCCTGCCTGCTTGGTTTCCCCCAGCTTCTCTCACTGGCCCACAGAACCCAGCAGTTCTGTGATCCAGCCTGAAAATCACAGATTCTGTAAGGAGATCACTCTGGCCTAGAGTGAGGTGAGGAGGAACCCAGAGACTCTGCCCTGGAAACTCATAACCTTGGGGAGCCTCATTTTCTTCATCTGTAAAATGGAATAATGGAATAATGACACCACACTGTATTCCAAGTATGTATGAGGCCTATTATCCCTAGTTGGGAGTATGATTGACCCATTTCTGTGAACAGTAACAGGAACTCTGAGCTCCAAGAAAGGACGAAGAGAGGAGCAGATAGAGGAACTTTTGCCTGCAGTGTCCAGGAGAGACCCACGCTATTTAGAATCTAGCTGATTGGCTGCTTGGAAATTTCCAAGAAAATTATAAAGCTGAACCTTGGGAAAATATCTGCTATTTCTTCCCTCCTCCATCCCCTGGAAGGCTGGCTGCTGTCAGTGCGGATTTCATAGACCCAGTTCACACAGTGTCCTCTGGGATTCACAAGCCTAAACCTGCAATAACAGAGGAAGGTTTACCCGCAAATGGGGTCCAGAAAGATGACATCTGCACTTGAAGAGCTACTTGCTCGGAAAGAACAGGGGCCTGCATCAGTTCAGATCCAAGTTCCTTTCGCCTTGTGCTTGGAAATGTAGAGAGGTGCAGGCCTGCATGACTTTGGAAATGTTCCTTTCAACAGTGTTTCCCGAGGGAGCTCTGTCAGGCAAGTTCACTGCTGCCAACAGCTCACCTCCAGGGTCTTTCCTTCTCCTCTCCTTGGTTGGCAGGCTGGTGTCAAGGTTGAAGGCCTGGCTTTTGGTGTTGGGCCAGCCTGGGTCCAAATCCTGGCTCTGGCTGTACTCCCTGCTTGATCTTGGGAAAGCCACTTGACCTCTCCAAGTCCCATATCAATGTCTGTGAAATGGGGTTAATAATACCTCCCTCCAGGATTGTTGGAAAATCAAATTAAATCCTATTGTAAAGCGTGGTGCCTGGCTCATGTAAATGCTTTATAAATAGTTGTGCTTTCTTAGCTCTAATTTTGCAGCTGAGAAGCAGATTAGTTGGTAACATAGTGGTAGGGGAACGGGGTTAAGAGCACACATGTCTGCTATTTGTGTACCTGTCACTGTGTACCAAGGTGCCCCACGCCTGTCCAGGCCCAGTGTGACAGTCTTGCCAGGGATTGGATGACAAAGAACCCTCACTCTATTACTCTTCCCTTCTCCCTCTTGACAGGTGCAAACAGGAGAATGAATCACTGCTTTTCCTTTATTGGTAGATCAGAGAGCATTTCCTGGCACCCCCAGGGTACAGCCCCCTGACTCCTGCTACCCAAGAAGGCCATCCTTTCCTGCTTGTGATACTCTGTGGCATCTGTTCTGCCAGAGGACTGACCCTTTGTGCTCTACATATGTTTTGCCAGCAAACACTTATCTCAGCCACAAACTGTCCCTGTCCTCCAAAAGACTCAGAGCCGCTTACAAGGGGCTGCTTTGGTCAGTCAGGTGTTAGTCCTGGAGCTCCTGCCTCCTCTGTGGGGGTAGCATCAGTCACCCTAAAGTTCTCAGGCCACCACTAGCTAGTGAGTTACAAGATTTTAGAAACCAGCTCATGTCCCCAGATCCTTAGGCCCCTGATTCTTGGATCCAGAGGCGTCCGAGGTATGTTCACAGGCACCTGCCGCTGGTGCTGCTGCCTCTGCTCCTGCCCTCAGTCCCCGTCTTTCCACCTGGGTCCCCCTGCACTTTCATGCCTGAGGCCGCACTGGTGGCCAAGTCTAGACTGAGGGTCCTCCCGCAGACCGAGAGCCGCCGCAGTGCCTCAGAGGCGGCCTCCACGGGCATGCTGGAGCGCTGTTCCAGCAGCATCTCCAATAGTGAGCTCATCTCCGAGACAAAGGTGCTGGCCAGCCTCGTGCCTGTTGGGCTCAGCTCTGGTGCCTCTGCCTTGCCGAACGTCTGGAAGGTCCTCGGCTCCTCCGTGGCTGCAGCATCCGGGGAAGTCACATTGTCACGGTAGTTGGTGGTGAGGGGCAAAGAGAGTCTCGCCATCCAGGCCGGGTCAGGGGCGCTCAGCCGGTCCAGGGCCAGACCTGTGTGGGGAGGAGGGGACACAGTGAGGGCCAGGCTCTGGGAAGGGCCAGGCGGGTGAGGGTGGGGCAATGGGCAGGGCAAGGGCAGTGGACAAAGGAGGGAAGGAAAATGGCAGGGGACAGACAGAGTGGCCAGACGGGGACAGGAAGGAAGAGGCCCTGACAGGGAAGCTCCCTGGGTAGGAAGGCAGTCGACTGACACACCCGGGCGAACCGAGTGGGGAAGCAGCAGGAGGAGGAGAAGGCCTAGAAGCAGGAATTTGCCTTTTTCTAAAGAATTTCCCAATCTGGGCTGTGGTGTGTTTCCAGTCTCAGTGTCTTCTATATTTCATCCAGGATTTTTACCCCTCAGGGCGCCTTCTCCCCTCAGGGCTCCACTAGCTGAGGATGGAGGGAAAATCCCTTTTCTTAGCCGAGGCTGGAGTTCCTGACTTGGCGCTGCCTTTTGTTCCCATCCATAGTAATAGGGACCACATATTAGGTACTTATGTGATGAACAATTTACATAATTATTTCATTTAACTTCCACACAAACCTTTGAGGTCAAGAGTATTATCCCTATTTGGTGGATGAGGAAACTGAAGCTGGAAGAAGTTAAGTCACACATCTGCTAGGCAACAAACCTCAATTTGATGCCAGGTCTGATGACTTTGAAGCCTCCCTATGATGGCACCACCCTACCCTCTCTCTGAAGAGCTGGCCCTTCGTCACTCTGGATACTCCAGGTGCCCAGCTGGGGCCTCTGGAATTTCCAGGCCACCTAAGGTCTGCACTGTTACCACCTGGCCCCCGATCCTCAAATCCTCCTCAACATCTTCTCTCAAGCTACCAGAAACCCTGGCCTAGAGTCAGGCTGGGGAGGGGCTGCCTGTCCAAGGGCTGTCCCAGGAGAGGGACTGGGGTAGTGGTGGTGGCAAGTCAGCCTGGTGGCTGGGAATTCAAAAAACTGGCCCCTACATTTGCAATGTCACAGTCACACTTCTTTTCCCATCCCTTCAACAGAAAATCCTGTTTCAAGAAACCAGTCCCAGGCCTGGTGGTAGAGACCAAGCCAGAGGAAAGAAACTATAAGTCTTATAGTTAAGAAACAGTGTCTTTAAAAAAATTTTTTTTAAAAAAAGCACAACATCTACTTAACGTTTATCTAACGTTTGCCTAAGGTGAGTTACTTTAAAATCTGTGCACAGAATAAAAGACTGGAAGAATATATGTCAAAATATTAACTGAAATTACCTCTGGGCAAAAGCAATCCATTCTCTTTTGTTTATCTATGTTTTCTGTATTAACCAAATACTACTTATGTAATTTGAAAAAGTTATTCTGAAGTATGGGTAGTCATTTTTTGTACTGATAAATGAATCTCTGTCTTGCATTCTGGACTGTGCAGGTTGTGAGACAGTGTTGGGCTCCTGCCCTGCAGGATCCTTGGGTTTAGCCCCATGCCTGGGACTTAGTGAATGTTTGTTGAATGATTGAATGAACATAAATATTAACCTTCAACATCTGGGAAATGCAAACCTTAGTTCCTTGAGACTCCGAGGCTATAAGGTTGGATGGAACTCTTGGTGTTGTAGAATCAGGCCTTTCCTTGTACACGGATCAGAGAGCTTCAGAAGGAGTGAAGCTTGGAATGAGAAAATCGCTGGGGCGTATGAGAACAGCTGAAAAGTGATGCTGAATTCACCCAGCATTACCCACCAGTTCTAGCTGCAGGTGGGCGATGGGCCAACCCGGGTTTGATTTCCCAGCTTTGCCGCTTAGGGGCAGTGTGTGTGACTTTGGGAAGATGGCTTAACCTCTCTAAGCTCCCGTTTCCTCTTAGGAAGTGGTGAGACAGTAGTACTTATCTTGTGGAGTTGTTGTGAGGTTCGATGAGTTCATGCAACCAGTAAAACATTATCATGGTCACATTCTCAAGTGGGGCAATCTGAATCTGAAGCAGCAAATCTGAAGCAATCTGAAGCAGCAAGATCCCAGTCTCCCCATGGCAGTCCAGCCTGTGAGCGGCAAAGGCTTTTCTGCCCCTCCTCTTTCCTTACCCCCCACTCCTTACAGTGCTCCTGTGTTCAGTACCCTTTGTGCTATGGGCAAGCAGGACCGTGTGGGAACTGACCCCACAGGTTCCAGCCAGAGCTGATGAATAGAGATAGAATCCAAAGCTATATCCCCCAGCCATACGTAGCTATTGAGCACTTGAAATGTGGCCGATATGGTAGAAGAACTGAATATTTCATTTTATTTAATTTTAATTCATTTAAAGTTAAATAGCCACATGTGGCTAGTGACTACCGCATTGAACAACACAGCTCTAAAATTTAGAGCCACACTGCTTGTGTTAATAACTATCCATGAGCTGCTAAACCTTGGGCAAATTATTAAACACCCCTGACCCTCACATTTTCCTTTTGAAGTGGGGATAATGAATAGTCCCTATCTCATAAGATTTTCTCATGAGGTACTTAGAACAGGGCCTAGCACATAGAAAGTGCCCAATAAGCATTAGCAATATTTTTTTAACCAGGGAAAGAAGTCCCTGCCGTGCCTTCAGTGTGTCTGCAGCCAGATGGAGCACATGAGAAACAGTGTTAACTACATAGATAGAAAACCACAGCACAGGGATGGTCTGCCGTGGGGTGTGTTACCAAAGAAGGCTGACCAATGTCCGTAGCAGGGGCAGGGGGAGCTAGCAGATTCTTGAATTCAAATTCACATTATGTATTTATTGTCAAAGCTAACTGTTTCTCTGCAAAATTCTTTTTGTTTTAATTGCAATTGCTGGCATGTTAAAGAGTAGACCTGGTTCCCAGGGCGAAAGGGTATTGAAACACACCAGATGCAAATGAGTGGTAAGAAGTCCATAGAGGACAGGCTGGCTCAGGGTTTGGCTCCCCTTCGATCACTGGTGAGCTGGGTGACTCTGGGACGGCTACTTGATTTTTTTGAGCCTCGGTTTGCTCATCTGTAAATTCGAGGTAATAATTATCTACTTGAGGGGACTGGCTGGAGGGTTAAATGAGATCATGTACATAAGATGCTTCCCCAGTGCCTGGCATGTTCACTATTCTTACAATGATTTTTAAAATGAATAATCAAAGTAGGCCGGGTGCCTACTTTGGCTTTGATTACAGGTGGCTCATGCCTCTAATGCCAGCACTTTGGGAGGCCGAGGTGGGCGGATTGCTCGAGCCCAGGAGTTGGAGACCAGCCTGGGCAACATGTGAATCCCTGTCCCTACAAAAAAAAAAAAAAAAAAATCAAAAATTAGCGAGATGTGGTGGTGTTCACCTGTAGTCCCAGCTACTTGGGAGGCCAAGGTGGGAGGATCACCTGAGCCCAGGAGGTCAATGCTGCAGTGAGCTGTGATCACCCTGTGATCACGCCACTCTACTCCAGCCTGGGTGACAAAGCAAGACCCTGTCTAAAAAGAAAAATCAAAGTAGAACCCAGTCTTTAAAATACTTTCTGAGGCTGCAAGGGTGAAAGGGAAGTTAAATGTTGCTGATGTTCTTCCACAGAAACAGAATGGCTTTTCCCTGCAGTGGATTGGAGTAGAACTCTGAAGCCTGGACACCATGGGGCAAGGTGACTCTAGGGGGTCCCTACCTGTGCAGGGGTCCAGCAGACTTGACAGCTCTTCTTCTAGCAATTGCTTCACAGAGAGGTCCTCTTCAGGATCCAAAGGCCCTTCCTCCTGTTCTGGGTCTGTCTGGCCTCCAGCCCTTGCACTTGGGCCATCTGTGTCTGAGATTGCACTCCTACAAAAGAAACCAACCAGTTCATGGGTAAGGACATTCCTATATAGATTCATTCATTCATGCCCATTTATGTTTGCATTCATTTACCCGTATAAGGAACTGGATACACAGCCTGGCCTCTGCAGTCAGACCAACCTGGATCATGTGATTCCAGCCCTCCTCTTACTCTGTTTCCTTATCTGTAAAATGGGAGTAATAAATAACACCCACCTCACAGGGTATTGTGAGGGTAAAATGAGACGTTGTAGGTAAAGGGGCCTACCACAGAGCCTGGCACATTGTAAGCACTCAGCAGACAGAAGTGAAGATGAGTTCATTGACATCATTCTCGTTGCCCCTCCCATGACTAGGTATTTCCTGGCACACAGGAGGAGTTTAGTAAACCTCAGTGGAACCAGTGCAGCCGTCCATCCATCCATAGGAGAAGAGCTCCAGCAAGGCTGGGATTTTTGCCTGTCTCATTCCCTGCTCCCTCACTGATGCTCAGAACAGGGCGTGGCACACAGTGGGTGCTGAATCAACACTTAATGAGTGACTGAACATTCCTTCCTTCCTACTTTAGGCCAAATCCTAGGCCAGAAGAACAGACCTATGGAGGGTGCAGCTGGAGTGAAGCAGCCTAAAGCTGCTCAGAATCTGCTACCTGCATCCCAGTCTCTTGCTGTCTCCATCCTGGCCCCTGTCTCCCATGGACACTTGGGGACAGGCCTGGACCCTCATCCCAGCAGGTGGAAAGGCTCCTGAGGGGTTTTAAGGCGTAGGAGTCCTTTCTGTTTGTTTGGGTTTTTTCCCCCTGTAGCCATTTCTGCTGCTGTGAAGAAATGAGCAGGGAGGTGGCAAGTGTGTGGGTGATAATGACAACTAATGTTTATTGAGCAGTGAGTCTGAGTCAGGCCTCATGTGATGCAAGGTCCATGCACCGTCTCATTCAAACCTTCCACACCTGTAAAGGGTTCTCTTTAATCACCCCATTGTACAAATGAGAAAACCAAGGCTTGTGAAGATTTTGCAGGTTCCCAAGGTCCCCGTAGATGAAGAGACAAAGCAAGAATTCAAATCCAGGCCAGTGTGACTCGAGTGTGTGGACTCACCCCTGCTGTACACTACCTCTTACCATCCTTGTAAAAAGAAGCTATAAGTTGTCAGGGCAAGAGCACTGATGCAGGAGTCAGGAACTCTGAGAGCTGGTCCCAGCTTTGCCACTCACTTGTTACTTGACCTTTAGCAAAATTGCTTCAAGGGGAAAGGAGTTAGCATTGTGCGTGCACCTACTATGCGTCAGTCCTGGGCTATGGGCTTAGAATACAATTGATCATGAAATTCTCACCCCATTACCACAAGGGAAATGGGATGGCTTCTATTTTACAGATGGGGAAACCAAGGTCCTGAGAGATTATCTCACTTGCTTAAGTTGACATGGCTGGTTTGAATCAAACTATTCAGAGCCTCAGTTTATCCATAACAAGAAGTTGGATTTGATGTTCTCTTAAGGGCTCTTCAATTCTAGGATGGCCCAAATGGACACGCCCACATATCCATGTCTTTAGTGGGGAGCCTTCATATTACGTTTACGGAGCAAGAGAAAGAGAGGTGACAGTTACAGATATAAAGGCAAATTACAGCACCTCTGTAATCAGGGGACAAATCGAGCCTCAGGGATGAAGTCACTTCCTTGGTGACTACTGTATTGATAGTATTTATTAATACAGCTTGATAGTCCTACAGGACTTCTAGGTCGTGTAAATACTATGAATACAGTCACCCCATGACCAAGCCTCCCAGGGTGGGAGGATGGATGCTGTCTGCTGCACCCTCCCAGGGGACCCGTGTCTGGGATGGGCTCACCCTTCCTCACTCAGAGAGGCTGCAGAGATGAGGGGCAGCCGGTAGGGGCCATGAGATGCCTGTGGGGGCTACGTGCTGCTTACCTGCTGCCTCCTGGCTTGGCCAAGTACTTATTTCCTCGGTGGTTTGGTTTGGGCTGGAATTGGCCCTGATGCAGCAAGGACAGCAGCTGGGAGATTTGCTACAAGACAGGAAAAATCTGTTGACTCCACACAATTCCGACTCAGCACACTTCCTCGCCGGATGTTTCCCTCAATGCCGGCGTTTTCTTTTTATAGTCTTTCCTCTGGCTTCAGATGTTTGTGTGATCAGATGGGGGATGGTGCCCAGTGACAGAGACAGGGACCTGGGTGGGCAGGTCCCCTGCTCTGTCATGTCACCCCAGGACCTGAGTGTCTGAAGGAGAGCAAGAGGACCCTCTGGGCCCATCCCCTCACACTCATTCCTCCGAGTGTCCTGCGCCTGGTGGACTCTGAGAGATAGGGGTGAAAAAGGCATTTCCTGACCATCAATTTGTTGTTACTTTGATGAAGATTATCTTAAAGAGTTATGTTCCCCTTTAGCAGTATTTGGACATTTGGCCGATTTTTGTGGACCAGATGTAAGACTATGTTGTAGAGAAGGCAAAATGGTGTCATTAAATTATTCATTTATTCATCTTTTCATTCATTCATTCAACAAGTACTTAATAAGTGCCAGGCAGGGTGGTTGCAATGGGAGTAAGAAGGAGAAGGAGACCCAGCTGCTGCCCTCAGCATGGTCATATCTGTCAGGAGGTGAAGGTTGCAGGCAGCCCCACAGGGAGTCGGGGAGCAGCAAAGAGTGGTTACCACAGGGGTTGCCTCTGGGCGTAGGGAAAGAGTGGGGGCTCTGTGGGAGCGGAGGAAGGCCCCTAACCCAACTTGGAGGAGGGAGGAAGCAGGGGGGTGGTACTGGATTAAGTTAATTCATTCATTTCAACAGATATTACTGAGTTCATACTACATGCCAGGCACCTCTGCTGAGACCCAAAGGCTCCATAGGAGTTTGGCAAGTGGAAAGAGAATGAGGGTCTGGGCAAGGGGTGATGGTGAGAAGTGGGTGGTTTCCGGCAGAAGCACTGCACACTGAAAGGCTGGAAGAGAAGGTAGAGTTTCAGAAAGATTGGAGAATGGAGCAGGGGATGGGTGAGCTATCAGGGCCAGACCCTATAGGCCATTGGGAGGGAGAGGCAACAGATCAAGTCCTGGGAGGCAGAGTTCTAGTTCAAGGCCATTTGTAGCTTATTGTATAGTGTTAGACAGGCTTTTAGACCTCCTCAGACCTCAGTTTCCTCATCTCTAATGGGGGGCTAGAAGTACCCATACAGCCTTCTTCTCAGTGTTGTCAAGATTAAATGGTTTGAAAAAGTTAAAAATCCTCTGCAAAAGCAAGGAGTTTGGACTGTTATTCCTAGACACACTGCTTCAACCTCCTGGGTCCACCCCCATTCCTCCCTTAGGAGGTCCACCGTGCCCCTCGGTGCAGCTTGAGGTAGGAAGTGTCAACCTCAGAGGAGAGATGGAAGAGGAGATGGCCAGGTCTGGGGTGTCACTGTGACTTGGGAGACTCAGGGTCTTATTGCCTGCCTCAGGGAAGATCCCACCTCCCAGCCCAGGCCCAGAAGCCCTCCTAAGATACCTGCCACCTTTGCTCAAGTGACAGCTGGCATTTCATGACATGACTACCTACATGCCAGTCCCTATGCTGAGCACTGTCATTCAGGGTCACTTCACAGTTACAGCCCAGATTCAAATCAGTCAGACTCAGGTTCAAATCCTAAATATGCCCCTGCCCCGGTTCCCATCAGTGTGGCCTTGAGGAATTACTTAAGCATTCTGAGCCTCAGCTTCCTCAACAGTAAAAAAAGTGAATATTAATGAGACCCAGATCATATGGTGGGTTATGAGGATTAAATGAGCTTATTAATAGATCCCATGATAAACAATGATTGTCCAGTGTCATATAATCTCACTTAATTCTTACAACAGCCTAAGGGAAGAGATACCATTATGGCCATTTTGCAGAGGTGGAATTGGAGGCTCACAGGGGCTACACAGAAATTAGTGGGAGGGCTGGAATTTAAACTCAGATCTGAATCTATGTGCTGCTGGAAAGATATGAGCATTGGGCAAGCAGCCTCAAGTTGATCCCAAATGGGCACCTTTCTTTCTATCACCTCAGCGGGGCCACCCACAGTGCCTGTTCTCTGTTGTCCTGTCTACCAGCAGCCAGCACAGTGTTCAGCACAGAGTTTATCCAAAAAGCACCTGATAAATGGATGGATGAATGGAAAGATAAATTAGTGGTTGGCTCTGGCAACCTCTGGGTCTGCACTGATTCCAGGGCAAGATTCCTAAGAGAACAGCTGGGCCATCTCCAGGTGGCTTCCTGAGGAGGGAGTAAGGGAAGGAAACTGTGTTTTGCTTCACAGGAAACATGAACTGATGGCCTGGCCAAACAGAGGTGTGCCTTGGGCAGGCAGCCTGGCACAGTGAAAATATCTGAGGTTCACAGAAGCAGATATGGGTGTGAGATCAGGCATCATCCCTGAAAAGGTTTCCGCACTTGTGTCTAGAAAATCCCAGGTCCGGCCGGGCACGGTGGCTCAAGCCTGTAATCCCAGCACTTTGGGAGGCCGAGACGGGCGGATCATGAGGTCAGGAGATCGAGACCATCCTGGCTAATACGGTGAAACCCCGTCTCTACTAAAAAATACAAAAAAACTAGCCGGGCGAGGTGGTGGGCGCCTGTAGTCCCAGCTACTCGGGAGGCTGAGGCAGGAGAATGGCGTAAACCTGGGAGGCGGAGCTTGCAGTGAGCTGAGAACCGGCCACTGCACTCCAGCCTGGGCGGCAGAGCAAGACTCCGTCTCAGAAAAAAGAAAAGAAAAGAAAAGAAAATCCCAGGTCCTTAGACATTTTGTCACTCATCATCCCATTTAGACCTCACACTCTTAAGGAGGCAGACACAGGGTAAGTTTGGTCTCATAATCCCCATTTTATAGATGAGGAAAATGAGGCTCAGATGTTGAAAGATGTGTACAAGGTTGCCCAGCTCCTAAGTGACTGTGTAGAAATTTGAACCCCAATCTGCCTAACTGCAAAGTTCTAAGGTTATTTCCACTGCCCCATCCTGCAGGCCCAGCCAGAAAGCTCTGGGGTCTCAGACAAATTATTTGCTACACCTGGGTTTGGGTGCAATGATGCCTGTGCTGGCCTTCTTCATAGGGAGGTTGCCCAGATGAGATGAGGGCAGGCAGAGAGTGGAGATAGAGAAGTGCTTTGAGGAAGTAATAGCAATAATTTGCTGAGTACTGACTACATGTCAGATGGACGCTGTTCTACAGGCATTAAGAGCATTCACTCATTTTATCTTCAAGCAAACTTAGAAGATGGGTGCTGTTAACACAGACATCTTTCAACAGAGAGGTTAACTTCCCCTGTGGTTCAGAGCTAGGAAGAAGTGGAGCTAGGATTTGAACCCAGGCAACCTTGCCCAAAGATTATACTCTTAGTCACTACCTTTGCTGTGTGTCTACTTGTGAGGCACCATAAATGCCTTGTAGAAATTAATTGATCAAATCCTCTGGACAACTCTATGAGGTAGATACTCTTACTATCATTTCTAATTTACAGATAAGACAACTAAGGCCCAGAGACAGTAAGGAATTTGCCTAAGATCACACAGCTAAGTTCAGCCAGTCACAAAGCTGTGCCCTGAACCACTGCTATCCAAAGCATCAGAAAGTACCAGGTGAGCCTAAGGAAGAAACATGAGGACTGTGCAGGTTATGGGGGTGTCTGATGCTGTTTCTGGTGGTCCAGGAGTGACCAGAGAAAGAGCTGCCCATGCCCCAGGTACCTGAACAGGAGGAGAATCCACAGTGAGCTCCTCCACGGGGTTCCGCTCGGCAAAGGCAGCCACAGACAGCCGGACCAGACTCCGCAGGATCTGACGGGGCCCTAATTCTTTCTCAGGGGACACTTTGCCATTGAGATGTCGCTGCCGTCTCAGGGTTGCAGAGGAGGCTGGTGGGCTCTGTGGCGCCTCCTCACTGCCCTGGTCTCCAGTCAGCCTCCCTGTGGGGCTGCCTGCAACTTTCAGAGGCCTGGAACGTGGTTGGCCTGTGGCAGGCTGGGGCTCGGGAAGGTTCAGGTTCTCCCGGGAGGCGTTCCTCTGCCTGGGATGGTTGAAAAGGAGGTTGACGGTGTCTTGCAGCACCTCTCGGCTCTCTGCCGGTGCTCCCTGGTTGCCTTGATTACGTAGCGTCCTGTACAGGGTCGGGGTGAGGTGGAAGGGGGCCTGAAGGCAGGGGTCCCAGCCTGCTTCCATCATCGCCTCCTTGTCCACCTCTTTGTGGGACTGCCCGACTTCACAAGGCTCACCTGCCTGACCCCTGAGCATAGGCACGAGGTGGATGTCCGCCTTCTGAATGTGTTTCTGGGGCCTCTTGGGCTGCTGGCGGTAGGTGGACTCGGCCTCCCGACAGTTGTAGGCCCTGCTGTCCTTCTTCTCTGTCCGGCAGATGGACATGAACAAAGCCAGGATCAACCCGAAGATGCCCAGCAGTACAGTCAGGCAGATCACTGTCAGCATCGACATGCTCAAGGCCCCAGGCTTGCGGGCTGAGTCCCTCAGGTGGTCAGCACTGGTGACAAACATGATCCTCAACAGGGCTCGGGTCTGTAAAGGGGGGCTTCCCTGGTCCTCTACCACTATCTCCAGCTCCCACTCACTCCCAATGAGGCTGCTGGCATTGGTGACATTGACGAACAGCTGGCCTGCATGGGGGCTGAGGATGAAGAGGTGGGCTTCATTTCCACTTCGGATGCTGTAGAGGGGCTCTCCATTTGCTCCCGAGTCTGCATCTCTTGCCACAATGGTTGTCAAAAGGAATGGCCGGGAGCTGTGAGTGGCCAGTGGAGGTGTGTCAGTGCCTGCTGGACCCAAGCCATTGGGAGTCTCGATGGGCACCAGCAGGTGGCCTGTGGAGGCGTTCACAAGCACGGAGAGGCTGGCTTTTCCATCGCTGAGCACAGGCTGGACCACCTCTGGGGCATTATCATTGGCATCCAAGAGGCTGACCCTCACAGAGACACTGGATGCAAGCATGGGTTGCCCACTGTCCTCTGCAATCACCTGGAATTCAAAGCCGGCCATCTCTTCATAGTTCAGTGACCTCTGAGCAGTGACCTCTCCTGTGTTGGAGTCAATAGCTACTAAGTGAGCAACTGGGGAATCATGGATGCGGTATGAGACTTTTCCATTAATACCCAAGTCTGCATCATGAGCCTTGATGGTAATGAGGTGAAGAGAGGGTAGGTTGTTTTCCCGTGTGGAGACTTCATACCTGCTTTTCTCAAACACAGGTGCATTGTCGTTGATGTCACTGATTTGAATGCTGAGCTGTTTCTTGGCTAATAAGGGCTGCAGTCCTTGGTCTTGGGCTAACAGAGTGAGTGTATATTTGGGCCACTGCTCTCTGTCCAGTGTGGCATTGGTTAGCAACATGTATGTGTTGCCATTAGTTCTTTTCAGCCTGAAGTGGCCCAGCTCTTGGCTCAGCCAACAGTGGACCAAACCATTGTTTCCTGAATCCAAGTCATCTGCCATGACAAGAGCAATAAAACTGTCCTTGGGAAGAGCTTCTGACACCAGTGATGGCTGGGAGGCCCATGTGACATGGATGCTTGGGATGTTGTCATTGACATCCAGAACCTTGATGAGAACTTTGCAATGGGCTGGGATGGGATTGGGACCCAGGTCCCTTGCCTGGACATCCACCTCATAGGCAGGGTTCTTTTCATAGTCTAGAGGTCGACGCAGAATGACCTGGCCTGTCTTGGCATCAATGCTGAAGGTGTCCAGCACTTCTGGAGGCATGTGCTTACTGAGGAAGAACTCCACCTCCCCATTGGGGCCTTGGTCAGGGTCCGTGGCAGTCAGTTTTATGAGAAGAGTACCAGGGGCAGCATCTTCTTGGATTTCTAGTGCCAGTGAACTCTCAGCAAACACAGGGCTATTATCATTGGAGTCCAAGACGTTGACCTTGACCAAGCTGGTGCCTGACTTGGGGGGGTTCCCATTGTCATAGGCAGTTAACACCAGATCAAAAAATGAATGGATTTCCCTGTCCAGCTCCTTCACCACTACGAGTTCTGCGTGTTTGGTCTCATCAGGGCCCACAATGACATCCAAGGCAAAGTGCTCACTGGGAGACAGAGTGTAGGTGTGCAGGGTGTTAGGGCCTGTGTCTGGGTCAAGAGCTCTGTCCAGGGGGATCCGGGTGCGCAGAGAGGCGCTCTCAGAGATTTCCAGTTCCTGCTCGCCTTTGGGAAACCGTGGCTGGTGGTCATTGATGTCCAGCACTTGGATCTCCACGTGGATCAGAGCCAAATCCCCTGTGGCAAGCACATCAAAGGAAACCAGGCAGGGATCCCACTGTCGGCATAGCTGCTCTCGATCCAGCCGCCTACCTGTGCTAAGCAAGCCTTCCTCAGAGTCCACCTGAATGGGGAGCGCCTGAGGCAGCTGCAACACCTGGAAGGCAGCCCCAGCTTGCCTCTGCCTCTCCTCCCGGCCCAGCTCCTGGGACAGCTTCCCGATCACTGTGCCAGATGGCACTTCCTCTGACACTTGGTATTTCACCGTGAGAGTGGTCACCTCCTGACCATCCCCTAAAAGAAATAAGTAGCCACCTGGCCCCAAAAGCCCCAGCAGAAGTTGCAGAAGTTGCATCATGCTTACCACCAAGTGGGTCACATTCAGAAACTGCTAGAGTTCTTTCAAGGCTGGACAAGTCCTCCAGTGTTTCCTGGATGGCTTGATCAGCCCCGTGCTCCTTCCCCCGGACCTGCTGGCACAACCTTGTCCCATAGTTAGATGATGATGGAACAAGCAGGACCCCCAGGCAAGGCCATCTTCATCCGAAGCGATCTGAGATATCCAAACGTCGATCAAGAATTGCCAGGGTAGACCCCTACAGGGGAACTAGCTGGTCCACTTCAGCAAATGATGGACAAGAGCTGGTCTAAGAGGGACCTGACCCAGTTGAGCAGGATGTGGGACTCTGACTTCCAAACAGTTGCTAGGCTGGGGAAACAGAGCAGCAGCTTTTTCCTATGGAAACCCCACCTACAGGAAAAGGGAGGGCTGTGAGTTTCAATGCCAATTAGAGAAAGAGCATTTCCTGTGAAGCTAAGTGGCCTGCCGCTGAGGAGGATGAGGCTGGGGCTCCGGGGACAGGCCAGATGGGAAGCTGCTGTCCATGCAGCAAGGCCGCTGCTGAGGGAAAGGGAGCCTCTGCATCACCAAGTGAGCAGAAAACCTGAGCCTCCACCTGCTTGCAAGCGGACTGATGCCCCTCCCGGGCAAGTCATGTTTCCTGTTTCTCTCCCCTTCCCCAACTCTCTTTGTTCCTATCTTTTCCCCCATTGTTCTCCTCTCACCCCTGTCTTTTTCCCACTCTTGTTTACCTCTTTGTCTTGACTCTGCCCTGATCACCCGTTTTTGTCTCACTGCAGCTGTGATTAACAGAGCAGCCATCAGAGCTAAACTGCCTGAGTTCAAATTCTGATTTTGCAACTTACCAGCTGTGTCATCTGGGATAAGTCACTTAACCTCTTTGGGCCTCCATTACCTCATCTGTAGAGTGGGGATGGGAGTAAGAATAGTAGCCCTTTCAGCAGGAAACTGTGAGGATTAAACGAAATGATGCATGAAGGGCTTTGGCCTGGGCCTGGCCCCATGTCACAGGCAGTGACGTTATTGCAAGGGGTGAGTGTTGTAATCTGCACAACTTGTCACACCCTATGGCTACCTCTGGATCTTGTATTGGCCCTGGGGCAGTCCCTGCCCACACTGACCTATGAGGGTGCCCATGGTCTTGATTCCAGAAGCTGCAAGAACCCGTGTGACTTGACTTGTGTGGCTCTCCTCCTGCTTCCCTTTGGCCCCCGCCCCCACTCCAGCCTTGAAGTCCATTGTTCTCTGCATCTGGTCCAGCCTGAGTCTCTGTCTGGGGAACCCCCAGCCTCCCACTCCTCTTGGAAGCTTTTATACGTTTCCCTCTCCCACACCTTCCCCTCCCTTTCATCTATGTCTTTCCCCCTTCCTCCAATTCTTCTCTCGCCAGTTCTGTTTATAAGAGTCCTATGAAGCACAACTCCTTTGCTGAACCCAACTCTCCTTTTAGATGTTTTAAGGGATGCCCTCCCTCCCACCCACCTCCTCATAAGGTGAAATTCAGTAAGGAAGGAGGTGAATGTGCAGTTTGCTTGGGTGGGCTTTGAGGTGGCCTTACTGCTTCTCATTATGCCCTTCAATTTGCTGCCCCCAACATTCTCCCAGCCTTATACCCACTTCACGGTTGATCCCTGAGGCTTGTGAAGCATTTGAGGTGATGAGAATGAAGACCAGCTTCCCTAGATGGGTGTTTGCTACTAAGCCCTTGGGGCCAGAGGTGCCATGTTTGGACCCAAGTGGCACTAGTCAGGGCTTATTGGCATGGAAGCCTGTAGCCATCAGGACTGAGGTGGCTAAGGGACAGTCACCTGCACTCCTTCCCTTTCTCTCTGGCTTTTCTTTCCTTTAACTCCATATCCCACTCCTGAGGTTTCCCAACTATTTCACTGAAACCCATTAAACCATAGCAAGTGGCCAGAATCCAGGGCCACCTAATACATCATGGTCCTGGAGACAGGCCACTCACAAGCTCTGAGACACTGCACAAGGGCCTTAACCTCTCCCAGCCTCTGTTTCCTTCTCTGAGGGCTGTCATCCATCTCACAAGGTGGGATAAAGACTCAGCACAGGGCCTGGCTCAGAGAAAGCACTCACTCAGCACATCGGGACTGATTTTGCCTTTTGTTATCTTCCAGGTTTTATGCCTCATATGCAAATGGCAAAGATGGCCTTGCATTGGTCCCTTCACTTTTTTCTTTGCCTCTTTGGCAGGAATCCCATTTCTCAGGTCTCCCTCAGCTTGGTGTGAGCAAGGTGCTGCCAAAGCTACTAGGAGCCCCTGGCAGCTCAGGGACACAAGGGTACCCGTTGCCCCCTGCTGGCAGTTAGCCCATGTGACAGCTTCGCTGTCCACCCCACGTTGGTCCCCCTGTGTGCCTGACCGTGAACAAGGCAGGGGCTGACAGTCGCGGGGGGGGGACAGGGAAAATGAAAGGCGAGAGGCCAGTGGAGTGGCTCTGGAATCAGGCCTGGGGGTCCGGGAGGCTCCTCATGAAGGGCACATGCTGAATCCTGACGGACCTGGAGGAGTGAGCCCAAGGAAGTTGAATGGGCAGGGGAGAGGCAAAGCTGGTGGTGGCAGCAAAATGGGCAAAGGCCCCGAGGTGGGTAGGTTGGCTCCCGGCTGTGCTGCAAGAGGGTTGGTGCAGTAGCGTAGGGAGGAAGGTGGGGCGGGGGACATAAGCAGGGGTCCTCGAGTGATGCAGTGGCCTGGGTTCCCATGGCTACGAATTTAGACCTTGTCCTGAAGGTCGTGGGGCGCTTTTGAAAAGCTCAACGCAGGATAATGAGAACAGCGACCACATGCCAGGCTTTGTCCTGAGTGGTTTGCTTACATCCTCTCATGACACACTCACAGCTATGCCATCACATTGAAGATGCTGAGCACAGAGCGTTAGGTAACTTGTCCAAGATCACACAGATGTACCCTCCAGAAAGGCCTTTTGGCTGCACCCTGGAAAATGACTTGGAAGGGAACAGAGAAGAGGGAGGGAGCCTAGTTGAGAGTAATGCAGGGGAGCTTTGATGCAGAAAACTCGTTTCCAGAGCGCCATCTGGTGGCCAAAGGTAGAGAAAACCGCACAGAGGCATGGACCAGGGACAGCCACCGGGACAGTCACGAAGACAGGAAGTGGGTGCCTGGGGTTCATAAATATCAACAGCTCCAGCCTCGTGCTGCACAGAAGAACACAACAGGAGAAGCTACTCACGGATGACAATAGTGTCTCTTAATGGAAAACCTGACGCGGACCAAGGCCACAGAAGGAGTTACGGAATTCATGATAAATTTACTTGTGTTAACATTTATATTCTTCGGAGGATATTGTTTTATGTATATATATTTTACATGCAGTTATATGTCTGGTGTGTGTGTGTGTGTGTGTGTGTGTGTGTGTGTTTTGACTGGGAATGTGAATGCAAAAAATGATGCATAGGTCACAAGAAAGTTTGAATATAGATTTCATAGGTGGTTTTTATTGTTTGTTTTATTCACACTGGGGGCATGAAGCTAAGATAACCCTTTGAAATTTCAAAGCTGGCAAACAAGGCCCCAGACTTTTTTAAGGTGATCACCTGTGGGAATGAAGTCCCCGTTTAGTAATTTTCTCTCCTCCTTCTGGCTGCAGGGGTCAGCTGATCTTTAGCAGTCAAATGCCAGGGGGTGAATGGAGCTGTCACTAGAGTTCGTCTGGAAAGGCGACGTTTTCCTGAGTTTTGAAAATAGGTTTGAAGGAGTGGTGGTACTCTGAAATAGGTTTGAAACAATTGAGGACAGCCTCCCTCAAGTCCAAAATATTTTTTTAAAAAGGGCAGGATTAGGGTTTGTGCTTGAAGGCCTCACTAACCACCAACTTTGGGGTTGTTCACACTTGAGTTCTTAACCACCGGGAGGGCTGAGGGGTGAAGTGGGAAGGGTGGGGGGTCAGAGAATTTTCTTAAAACACCCGGAGTCCTAAGGAACCTTGAGGGGTCAGACGAGTTGGGTGTGACTCTGGCGCTTGGAGGACTCCCAGGCCAGCTGAATGAAGGCTGAGATCACACTTTGCCCCAATGAATGTCCTGATGGGCTGGCTGCCCACTTCCAGGGCTTAGGTCTTACAGGCTGGCTCCTCCTGAATCTCCCTGTGGCTGCCCCAGCATCACCACCAAGGCAGCTTTGGGGAAGCCAAGAAGTATCCTCCGGCTCATCCCAGATAGAAAGGTGGTTGGACCATCCAAGCTCAGCATCTTTTTTCAGGAAGATCTTATTGAAGTTAGATTCCTAGTCAGACCAGGAATCTTAACTGGGAGATTCAGGTAGATGTTCTGGGTTATCTGCTCCTAGCAGGGCACTTTGTGGACTTTGTTGAGACAGATGACAGGTGTTTTCTCCCACACAATGGCACCTCTTTCTGGGGTCAGTGCAGAAAAAAGAATGCACTTTGCAGGCCGGGCGCGGTGGCTCAAGCCTGTAATCCCAGCACTTTGGGAGGCCGAGACGGGCGGATCACGAGGTCAGGAGATCGAGACCATCCTGGCTAACACAGTGAAACCCCGTCTCTACTAAAAAATACAAAAAACTAGCCGGGCGTGGTGGCGGGCGCCTGTAGTCCCAGCTACTTGGAAGGCTGAGGCAGGAGAATGGTGTAAACCCGGGAGGCAGAGCTTGCAGTGAGCTGAGATCCAGCCACCGCACTCCAGCCTGGGCGACAGAGCGAGACTCCTTCTCA